>NC_138908.1:56598458-56837059 GCF_965231255.1 Vanellus vanellus
GGGGGTGGGGAGGGCGGATATGTATGCTCTGTGCTTGTTTACGCAATGTTCAGTATAATTTAATAAAGTCTGTTCTTAGTGTTTCGGTAATTTCTATGCACGGCCAAGTTCGTTCATAAGTCTAATAGTCTTCCCATGCTGTGTGGATTTTGCAGTATTAACTGTCAGCAGACCGAGGACAGAGACTCAAAAGGTGTAATAAAGTTATTATTGTGGTTCTTATTAGTGAAAAGAAGATAGTATGTATCTCAGTGCTCTCACTAAAGCCATTTAAATTTAAATACTGTAGAAATGTCGTGTTTAGAATAAATATAGTTTATCGTGCATTGGTTGGGCATTATTTCTGTTCCTTGCCGTATGCTGGAGACAAATGATACTGCTTTTCCATGATTAGGTGTAATTTCTCCACATTAATTTTTGCTGATTTTTCAATTCAGCAAATACGAGGAAAAACTAACATGTAGCAAACAGATCCAGTACAACTGTATATATTTTTTTTACAGCAGAAATTAAGACAGAAGGCTTTCTCACTGCAAAAAACAGAAGTAATCAGCACTATTGACTTTAAATACTTTTTAAGGTGCTTATCATCTTATTTTTCCAAGTTGCATTGAGGAAGTGCGTGCACTGAATTTACACACCACTAAGTTTTCACTCAGTATGAAGAAACTCTTCATAACCGTTTTAGCATTCAGGCACATTTACTGCAGTGGAATCAGAGTGGTCAGTGGGTAGGAGAAGGGGATTTGTTCAAGAAAAGGCGTATGTTTTACCAAACACTTGTGGAAGATGCAGTAGGAGAGTTATTAGTTGCTTACTGGCTACATCTCAGGCGAAGTACATGGCACAGGTACTCTGTCTGGATGTTACAACATGTGACAAAGCAGCAGCTGCCTTTTAGCAGTCTGGCAAGTGTCAGAGCAGGCATGTGATCTCTGAGTCTTGAAACATGACTTTGTGCATCTGCAGTGCCTCCTGACTTTTCCAATATGCATTTTTCAAGGAATTAATCTAACACGTTTGAAACCTGACCCAGGACACTTGAGTTTGGCACAACCCAAAGATCTTCATCATGGCAGAGTGTTAACTACAATATATAGTATTTCACTGCTAAGATCTCATGATATTTCTTCTGCTCATGCTGGCACTGCCTTAGCACTAACAACTCATTATTAGTTTGTGAGGCAAATTACTCAGACCATCATGTAATCACCATGTACAATCTGAAACACTTTGTTTTGCCACTGTGTTTGCTTTAAATCACATAGCAGGACAAAAGATTTAAAAAAAAAATCCAGACAGAAAATCACCACAAGCTTGTTTGAAGGATGGCGCTTCAAACAAAAGCAACCATAATTATTACTTTCAAGTGACTTTCAATATGCAGAAACAACAATACGATAACTGATGAATAATATGACGATGAGTATGGTAATGAATAACCTTATCCGTGCTTCAAGGTAGGACAAAGGGACAAAGCGAAATATATGGAAAGAACAAAATTATCAGATAAAAATGGATAACTACATCAGATTCCTTCCTTACAGATGCTTGTTATCAGTGCTACAGACCCCAGAGGTCTTCAGGAAGACCCCTAAGATAAAAATTCAGTTTTCATGTACCTACAGAATTGTGCATTGAAACAAAAAGAATCTCTACATTTTAACCAGTAACTCAAGAGAACCTAAAGCGCCACCTAATCATATCACCAGAAGTTTTTTATTAGAGAATCTGAAAATGCACACTCACCTACTTTCTACCTATCTGTTTTCATCTGCAATATTTCCATATTCTCTACAAGTCTAATGCAGAACCCCAGGCGTCCATCTTTAATGCAGTGAGCCAGTGCATCTGCTCAAATGCATAATGCTGTTTTCTGCCACAGTGAATTCCTAGCAAAACAGCTTTTTATGAAAACAGAATGCTTTGAACAGAATATTGAAATAAAGGAAAGATGCTGCTTTTGCTTTAGCAAGACTGAGAATATTTTAGTGTTTTCATATGTCTCTCTTAAACTGTTGTCTTCATTAATGAATGCAAGTTTCATAGCAATTTTTTTTCCATACTAGAAAAATATTTTCAAAGTTTGACTAATGAAATGTTCCTGTAAATCTCCACTGAAAATCAAAACAGAGAATAAAAAGTTACCACGTTTAGTAAATCAGTAGTTTTTCTAGACATAAATTCTGTAAATCTTCTATTCCACAGAAAGCAACTGTCTGATTTCACTGATTGATAGACATAGCTTACTCAAAAAGAATGCAATGTCATAGAAATGAATTAATATAACCATATTTTAAAAGGATAGTACAGCTATTTTCTGGGGGAAAAAAACCCAAACATGACAACTCACCCTAGACCCTGTTTTCCCAATGATTTAGTACATGGTCCTGGACAGGGGATGTCACAAGCCCTCTTATCATCCATGTTCATGCAAGTCCTTCCAAAACAAAGGAAGAAGGGAGGCATTGGACATCCAGTTTTGTTCCATATGAAAGGTGGCTGCAGAGCCCACTTGGACACTGAATTTGGAAGGATGCAGCTGTGCTCAGGTGTAGACACAATCTGTGACAATTCAAGGCTTGTTTCATTTATAGAAGCTTAAACACAAATTTCCCCAATAACCAGAATTATTTTTGTAATATAAAATTAAATCTACAAATTTGCCTTCGATTTTGACAACAATTTAAAAAGGCAGGTGTGCAGGTATCTACATAAGAAACTTTTAATGTTCATTAACAGCTGAGTAGATAGGTAAGGCCTGAAGTGGGACCGCCTACTTCATGATAAGAATGCACTAGTGTTATAATATTTTAGAAAATAACAATGTCTGCTTCAGGTTCAGCCACGCTCTTTTTTTTGCATATCCAAGAACAGGAAAAGAATTTACAACACCCAAGTCAGTGAATACAATTGTCCCAAAAGATGTTTAGTACTTTGAGAAATCTTTCCATTCATTAGAAGGAAATATGGCCTATGTTGGGTTTTACTACATCTACACAATCACGTGGTAAGTGCCGTTACTGTTACTTGGGCTGTAGCTATCTGGGACATACCTAACAGGGACACTTCACATATTTCTACTTGTGTTCTAGAAGAATTGGTGTCTCTATAGTGTGTTTAGGAGTACATCAAGATCGCCAGTTATGGAATAAGAATTTGTACTATTCCTCAGCCCAGAAATCAAGATAATTCCTCCATACTTCTCTTAGGAAGATATACAACAATGAAAGAACATACATTTTATTTGCAAAGAACACTACATGCTATTATTTCCAGCTAAAGCAATTAACACCTAAAGCAATTATAAGCAGTAACCTGGAAAACCTTCTGTTGTGTTTTGCAAAGATAAAGAAGTTACTTAGCATTCAGTGACAACCAACAAGTCCACCCACGTACATAAGAGCTAAATATTCATACAGGTAAAAACAATGAGATGTGTCAATTCAAGGGTCAATGCCTGGAAGAGAAAGAGGTTTTTCTTTGCTGATGCTCAGACAAAGCATCAATAAGGGGAAAATATTAAAATTACTCCTACGTGTTGATCTGGTGCAGCATTTAGCTTGGCCAGGCAAAAACAGGGAAGGTGGTCTGGCTCAGCTAGGGAACCATTGTTCTCCCTCCCTTGAGAGAAAGAGTTTCTAAGTTGCATTCGAGGGCTGTATACGCTTCAACTCAGCTAGGGTTAGGGCATGTCCTTCCACCAGCAAGCATACCAGCAAGTAGGCACTCAGCAGCACAAGGTAAGTTAACACTTACTTCAGGTTCACTACCTGAGGAGGAAAGGAAAAGGACCAAGTAACTCCACCTCACTGAAAGAACTGAGAAATGAGTCAGCAGAGGTTGGTACAGGAAACTAGACAGAAAAGGACACGATAGGCTCCTCAGAGGAGCAACAGTGCTGCAGCCAGCATGCCACCAAAGAAGAGATGCTGGGGTGAGAACACTCTAGCTGCTACGATGGAGAGAGCTTCAAGTGTTTGTGTTACATTGAGTCTAGTTCTCAGTTTTAAGATGTTTCCTGCAGATTAGGCCTACGAATTCTGGATGCATCCCTGCAGTAGTATCTGCCAAAACTTACTTCCCGAGCTTTCTTACAAAGGTGGAGCTCGGTCCTCTGCTTCTGCTATTATTAGATAATAGCAGTATAAAACCCAGCCCAGTGAAGGGAGATTTGCTTTCAAGGACACAGCAAGATACTCTTATGGAAAAGTCCACAAAAAACTTGGGCAGAGAGGTCTGAGAATCAGGCAACTGGACCCCACCAATAGCCATAAATAGATGCAACACCCAAGTCCCAATTTATAGACTGCTTTGGTTGGGTTATTGTCTTGAACCCAAACAAATTTAATATGCATTCTTCTATTTTAGAGGCAGCTACTTCAGCTTCAATTTCTAGATTAGAGGTAGGATATTCTTGTTGTAGTCATCCCTGTGAGACTACATGTCTTATTTCCCAATCTATGACAAGGTATTCCAGCACAACTACCTTCATGTTTCTACACTGGTTCCTCCTCTTTTTCTTCCCTCCAAAAGATGAAAGAGAATATTTACCTTATATATAATTTGCAAGAGTCATTAAGTACTAGACACAACATAGGGCAGTTGTGATATTGACATAACAGATCTCTGATAAAATGCAAATTACTTCCCTATTTGAACATGCTCCAGTTTGAGACGCAGTGTTATTCAGATTTGGCTCTTCATTGATTTGAGGACTATGCTACTCACTTGCAATGTGAATTTGAGGAAAGCAGGCTTTTACGCCATTGTATCCCCCAAAATTTAAGTTTATTTTTCATGTTTGGATGGTCAGATACCAACAAAGCTGTTCCCGAGAGTTTCTGCAATAGGCTAAAACAGAGGATTTTTCTGCTTTATCATTATATGTCTAAAATGTATGGAATATATTTAACTTACATAGACATACAATTCTTAAAGAAATCCAATGGTGTTTTCTCACAGGCCTATCTTTAAAAACAATGTCTTAATTCCATTCTAAAATCATGCTAACGTAGCACCTCAGAGGACATGAAATCCATGTAGCTTAAGAGATCTCAGATTTATTAAATGAGGTAGTTTTTATGACCGGTGATTTTGACTTCATGCCCAAGTCCTTAATTAACACACTGCGACAGAGCTACATTTTAAATAACATTGTGCTAATGAAAAAAAGCAAAACTTATCCATCAATATAAACTCTTTTTAAAGGATGGCTGTATTTGATGGCTTGAAAAACCAATCTACCTTTTTATTTGCTTACAACAAGCATGAAATTCAAAAGCTTCTTAAAATAAAGGAAGCATTTCACTGTGGACAGTTTTGAAAAAAGCTCAATGGCAACTGTTAGGAACAACAGCATGATAAAAATTCAGTAAGTGAGTGAATGGAATATAAACCACATATAAAGGGGTTCGTGATCTCTGAAGTGCTAAATGCTATTGTTTCAAAGACCAGAACTCCTACAAATTTTAGATAGTTTATTTCTACTACCTGCATAAAGAAATAAGGACTGGGCAACTCTGAAAAAGAAGAGACAAGAAGATATGAGACTATGCAAGTAGAATAAATGCAATATAGGGTGAATCGAAAACATCAACAAGTAAACAAACAGAATTGGAGGGAAAAAAAGGAAGAAAATAAAAAGGTGCTATGGATAAAACAGAACATATTAGTACTGCAGCTAGTGAAAATAATGAAAAAGAAATATTGAAACTGAGTAACTGAAATTCAATATTGAAAGCATTCATCTTTAAAATGCTATGAAAACATGGACAGGCAGCATTTAGAAGTGATGATTATGCTATATATTCGGGAATTGACTAGCAACTTGTGCAATCCCCAATCCAGCTGTGAGTGTCTGCATTGAGGGACAAAGGTCATTGTAACTTGGTTCTGCAAAACTTTGCTAGCTCTATGGCATGAAGTTTTCTGCTGCCCTTGTGTCACTTTGGCTGGAGTCCTTCTTTGTGCTGTAATACCAAAAGTATAAGAAATCCACAGAATTTTAAACGAGTAGCTGTCCTTTATGCCTCCGCCCCCCCCCCCCCCCCCAGACATGGCATCTAAGCCCTTCATCGAGAACATCTAGACTCTGTTCTTCGGTATCTGGAATTCCTAATGATAGGCTAATGCTAGAGCTCATCCAGACTTTTAAAGTCTATAGAGTAAATATGATTCAGACAAAGGCCTTTTAGCAGTGTGCTTACTTCACATTCACCTAGGTTTTTGGTATTTTGAGCTGCCAGGGTGTGCATGTCTGGTATGCTCATCACGAAGAGCTCTGCAAGCTAAGCATCTGATCTCTCCTGAGATCAAAATTTAAAAAGGTTATTCCTAAATGAAGCGAAACCAAATTATTAGTAAAAAAAATACGTATTCAAAATAACTTTTCCAGAATAATTTTGGTAATGCTCACGGGGTGAAGTGTTACAAGTTATACTTTGTGTAGCATTTTGAAGGCAAATGCTCTGTGAATAGTGTCAGTATTTTCAGTAAGACCAATATTGAGATCTGTTCTGTGTTTTTCCCATGGCATGTTCTTTCTTTCTTATTTTAAACTGTTCTTTTCCTGCTTGTTTTCCTTCTATTCTGTTAGTTTACTTTACAAATATAAACAATTAACAATCACATAAAAATGATAACAGTGTGCAAATAAGGAAATTCAACAGACTGCACTGTAATAATGAAGTGTGAAGCACAGTTCTGTGACCATTACTAAAATGCTGCTCCATTGCTGGAAATATAGTCCACATCACATTGAATTTTTCAGTTGAAAAAAAAAAAAGAATGATCAGCAAACTTTATTTTTCTTAATAAATCAAAATTATATTAAAAAAAATGAATAAATAACATTTTGAAAATCTATCACCTGAGTTTAAAGAAAGTCAGAAGCCAGCAGCCCCAGCTGTACAGAAGTCAATTAAGCCTTTTGTCCTCATCTGCTAATTGAGACTGCATGACATGCTAATTCTCTTAGGGAATTATGAACTCTAAGGTACAAAATTTATCTACAGTTGTAATACTTTTCCCTCATAATTCAGTAAGATAGGTTGTACCGATTCTTGAAGCTGAAAAATTCTTCTTTGTTATCTATGCAGACTGCATATTCAATTCCGTAGCAAAACCAAGAAATTTGAGTGTTGCTCCAATTCAGGATTTCACACAATGGAAGGAAGCAGCACAAATGTGGCAAGAACATCAAACATTTTAGCATTACCACGCAGATGATCAAAAAATGATAGGTGTTTTAGAATCATTCTGCAACAATACTTGTAAAGCCAAGGCAGCTATACCACACATCACATTCTATTTCCTGTTTGGCTGTGAGGGACTGTCAGGTTTGCATTTGTGAGAATTCCAGCTGTATTCAGTATTGGTTTATATCATTAAGGAGAGTTTATTTTTCTAGACAAAGGCATGCAATTCCTAAGAACCATGGTCTTAATTCCCAGCAAAGGCAACACAGCTATTATTGTACCAAATGATACTTATTAAGTATCATCAAGGTTTTGAAGATTTCTGTCAGTTGCACAGATATCTCAAACACGTAGAGCTGCATACTTCTCAGGTGACAATAACAGCATGTGCCATAATTGTCCTTGGCATATCAGAAGATATATTTTGTCAGAGTAATAGGCTGAATGTGACTGCTGCTTGGCATCACAGTCTACTTCACTGCATATTTCAGTTTCAAATTGTGACTTGAAACCTGGGTTTTTTTAGCAACAAGACAAGTTTTGAATAGATTCTGTCTTCATTGGGTCAGATGACTATAGTGAAGCAGTAAGAGGCAATAGGAACTGAACTGTAGGACAACATCGTCAGTTCTAAGGAACTGATGTCCATGCATCTTTTGAGGGGTTATCCTTCAGACTAGCTTGTCTGATCTCTGTATTTTTTCATTGTTTTGTTACCAAATGCTTTATGTTACACACAGAAGGCTCTCCCTTTTTTTTTATGGGTGGAATTTTAAAGATTGAAAGAGCCTTAAGAATCTGGGAAAACTTTACTGTGCAAAACTGAAATATTTGCAAACAGAAATCCCCATTTATTAGGACAATAAACATATTTTATGCATACTGGATATATATGAAGCAATGAATTGTAATAACTCTTTATCTTTATCTTTGTATTCAGTCTGAAGACACAAAATAGCACAACGATACCAGTTTTCAAGAGAGTGAAAGAAACATAAGAAAAAAGGAAGTCACAGGAAGCAATCTTCCAATTTTAAAACATATACTTAAACAATCAAATTACCACTGAATTTATGTTCTGAAAATTCCCTTCTCACAAAATGCACGATAGTTTACTGCTACCCTAAATAATTCACGTTGACTACAGGCTGTACATTGTTGCAGTGTGGTAGGTTAACTTTGACTGGCTGCCAGACGCCCACCCAGCTGCTCTCTCATCCCACCTCCTTAAAAGAACAGTGGGGGGAAAGTAAGATGGAAAAGCTTGTGGGTCGAGGTAAAGACAGGGAAATCACTCACCAATTATTGTTATGGGCAAAACAGACTTTACATGTGGAAAATTAATTTCATTTATCTCCAATTAAAAGCAGAGTATGACAGTAAGAAACAAAGACAAAACTAAAATCACCTCCCTCCCCATGGCCCTCTTCCCAGGCTAAACTTCACTCCTTCATTCCTGACTCCACTACCTCCTATCACCCACCAAGCACTGCAGAGGGATGGAGAACTGGGGTGTCAAGCTCAGTCTATAACAGTTCCTGTCTGCCGCTCCTTCCTCCTCACACTTTTTGTCTGCTCTAGCCTGGGTTCTCTCCCATGGTATACAACCTTCCATGAACTGCTCCAGTAAGTGCTGTCCTCTCCATGGGCTGGAGGAAAAGCCCTCCTCTTTTCCTTTGTCTTCAGAAAGAGGCTCCTCCAGTGTGGGTTCCCCACAGCCGCAATTCCTGCCAGAAAACCTGGCCCCACTGTGGGCTCCTCTGCTGCAGCTTCCTTTAGAGTATATCTACTTGCTCAGGCATGGGGTCCTCCATGGGCTGCTCTGGCATGGTTCTCCAGGGACTGCAGGGGAATCTCTGCTCTAGCACCTGGAACACCTCCTCCCTTTCTTTCTTCTCTGACCTTGGTGTCTTCAAGGTTATTTCTCACACATTTCTTTTTTCTCTCCTCTCTCTCACAGCTGCTGTCGATCGTTTTTTCCTCTGTCCCAAATCTGTTTTCTCAGGAGCAACACAACCCTGGCTGATGGGTGAAGCTCTGTCCCATGGTGGGTCCACTGGAGCAAGCTGGACCTGGCTTTGTCCCACACAGGACCAACCTATAGGCCTCTTCTCACAGAGCTCCCCGAAGGCCCCCCCCTCACTATCAAAATCTTGACACCTACACCCGGGTACATAATAATAAAGAGGAGGAGTTACAGACATGCGCACGCCTGCAAGGCTATGATCTTATTGGCATCACAGAGATATTGTGGATTGATTCCTATGACTGGGAGGGCAGGGACAGGTGATGTTACAGTGGGGGTCTGCTACAGGCCACCTGACCGGGAAGACCGAGCGGGTGAGGCCCTCTATAGACAGGTAGTAATAGCCTCACATTCACAAGCTCATGTCCTCATAGAGGATCTCAACCACCTGGATATCTGTTGGAGGGACAACACAGCAGGTCATAAACAATCCAGGAGGTTCCTGGAATGTGTTGATGATAAGTTCCTTCTCCAAGTGACAGAGGAGCCAACGAGGAGACGTGCTGTGTTGCACCTCAATCTCAGCAGCCCAGAGGGGCTGGTGGGGAATGTGAAGCTCAAGGACCACCTTAGCTGCAGTGACCATGACATGGTGGAGTTCAAGATCATTATGGCAGCAAGGAGGGCACACAGCAAGCTCACTACCCTGGACTTCAGGAGAGCAAACTTTGGCCTCTTCGGGGATCTGCTTGGTAGAGTACAGTGGGATAAAGCCCTGGAGAGATGAGGGTTCCAAGAAAGCTTAATATTCAGGTTAATATTCAAGGATCACCTCCTCCAAGCTCAGGACTGATGCATCCCAATGAAGAAGTAGTCAGGCAAAAACACCAGGAGGCCTGCATGGATGAACAAAGAGCTCTTGGACAAACTTAAACACAAAAAGGAAGCCTACAGAGGGTGGAAGCAAGAACAGGCAGCCTGGGAGCAATACAGAGAAATTGTCCAAGCAGCCATGGATCAGGTTAGAAAAGCTAAAGCCCAGACAGAGGTAAAGCTGGCCAGGGATGTCAAGGGCAACAAGAAAAGCTTCTACAGGTACGTCAGTGATAAAAGAAAGAATAGAGAAAACGTGGGCCCTCTTCAGAAGGAAAGGGGAGACCTGGTTATCTGGGATACGGAGAAGGCTGAGGTACTCAACGACTTCTTTGCCTCAGTCTTCATCAGAAAGTGTTCTAGCCACACTGCCCAAGTCAAAGACGGCAAAGTCAGGGACTGGGAGAATGAATAACCTCCCACTGTAAGAGAAGATCAGGTTCAAGACCATCTGAGGAACCTGAATGTGCACAAATCCATGGGACCTGATGAGATGCATCCATGGGTCCTGAGGGAACTGGCGGATGAAGTTGCCAAGCCACTGTTCCTCGCACTTAAGAAGTTGTGGTAGTTTGGTGAAGTTCCCATTGACTGGAAGAGGGGAAACATACATACACCCCATTTTTAAAAAGTGATAATGGATAATGGAGCAGATCCTCCTGGAAATTATTCTAAGGCACCTGGAAAATAAGGAGGGGATTGATAACAGCCAACATGGTTTCACTGAAGGCTCATGGTGTCTCACAAATTTTGTGACCTTCTGTGATGGGGTTATAGAACTGGTGGATAAGGGAAGACCAATTGATATCATCTACCTGGACTTGTGCAAAGCATTTGACACTTCCACACAACATCCACACAATTGGAGAGACACAGATTTCACAGATATACCATTTGGTGGATAAGGAGTAAAAGTCTTCCAGTACATAAAGGGGGCCTACAGGAAAGAAGGGGAGGGACTCTTTATTGGACGAGGGGTAACCATTTTAAACTGAAAGAGGATAGATTTAGATTAGATATTAGAAAGCAATTCTTTACTGTGAGGGTGGTGAGGCACTGGAACAGGTTGCCCAGCGAAGCTGTGGATGCCCCATCGCTGGAAGTGTTCAAGACCAGGCTGGGTGGGGCTTTGAGGAGTGATCTAGTGGAAGGCAACCCTGCCCATGGCAGTGGGGTTGGAACTAGATGATCTTGAAGGTCCCTTTAAATCCAAACCATTCTATATTCTATATGATATAGTCATGACGGTCTAAACATATAAGCAACAGACATTTTAGAACCTTTAAAAATTCCTTTTTTCTCTAATAGAACATCAGGTCTACTTAATTTTTAATAGTGCACATTAAATATAATATTGTATTAACACTATATCACAGTGTTACTTGAACTACACAAGTGAATTTTGTTCAGTTCGACTTTCAGTTCTTTTACTGGTAATTTTTAGTCATTTTATTATCATTGCTAAACCAAAAAACTGATATTGGCATAAACAAAATGTGCATATATGTCATTTGTGGTACAATCTCCAGTCTTTTTTTTTTTTTAATCATTGACTTGAATTGTTTTATTTATAGCATGAGCCTAACTAAACTTCTCTCTGGGAAGACTACGAATACTCAGTTTAATCTCACTCAGCCATATATATTGCACCTTTAATTTGCTGAACTGCAAGTACAGATGATACCTCCTATAAGAGTACTCCTGCTGTAAATAAGCAATGTGCTGTATATCCTTCAGTCCCAAATAAGTATGAATTAATACAGTTTCTTAGAGAACAAGTATTTCCAGATTCTTCAGAAAAGCTACAGAAAGAATTAGTATTTTAAAAAATTTTATACTTGCTTTTACTACATATGAGGTCTCTCCAGAAAATATTTCACGAAAAGCAGGGTAAAACTGTTTTGCCCCACCATATCTAACAAACTACCAGTGCAGCTTTTGAAATGAGAGACAACTGCAAATGTGCTATTTGTTGATTTAAGAAAAAATAATAATTGCAGACTTACTATATTTCAGAACACTTAGAGGTTTCGGCATTAAATATGGGTCAAAAACCACTAAATGTATCAATGAGTGACACTCATTAAAATAAATCACACAAAATGGCACTTGTATGATAACACGTTGTGACAGTACTACTGCTTTCATAAATAAAGAATGAAAATTAAACTTTCATAGTAAAATATTTCACTAGGCTAGATTGTAAAGTTTGACATGGTCAATTCATCACTGCAGAAATCAGACAAAGCTCAGTCTGCTGTAGTCAGGAAGCTCATTATTTCATTAAATTGCACTGTATCTAGGACTCCAACATTCCTTTTATTAAAAATAATCACCAAGAAGTTGAATGGTAATTGTCAACCTCCTACACTACAATTTGGTCTCCCATTTAAATGAAGGCTGAAAAGCAAAAAGTAGTCACTGTCAATAAAACTGTGTTTGACTTATTGTGTACAGAAAGCAGATGGATGGATTCAAGGAGTAGTTTACAATTTGTTCAGTAATTCAGAGACATACAAATGCTCTAGAAAAACCTAAACAACATTTTTCAACAGACTTTGTACAATCAAAACTAAAACTACAGGAAGGGTCAGTTTTAATTAACGTTCTGAATTGAAAACAGGATGGAAAGTAACTTCCCAGGTTTTTCAGCTCAGTCCTTCATTCTCAGAAGCAATCAGCATGATAGGAGCACTTTCACAAACTGCTATGATCCAGCATAACACCACTGGGCCTCTGAACACTTTATTCCCATTGGAAGACTGATCAAGAACTTCATTAAATAGACAGGGAGAAATCTCCTTGTCCTTTAAAACCCAAATTTCCTTATAGTCTGTTTATACTGTCATAGTTTTATTGCAGCATTGCTCTTTACCATCAACAATTTGAAGTTTTTATCTAGCTAAATTTTCTTTTACTATTTTGTAAACTTTTCTCTGCATTGAAAAGTTACACTGCCTATTGAAACACTACCTTGTGTTCAAAAAGTTAAAAAAGAAAGCTCAAAAATTAAATAAGTAATTTCAAAATTACTAAGATACAGATTTTGGTCTTGCTGATAGAAAATTACTTCAAATTATCAGTTTATTCTTCGGGTTTCAACTTGTGTCAATTTCAGACAAGACAGTTTTTTTAAATCTTGAAAATATTTAGGAGTCAAAAAAATTTCTTTCCATATTCTTTTAGTGACAACACCTCTGAAATACTACATCAAATCCAACTAGAATAAGAATAGGGTCACAGAAGCATGGGGAAAAATTAGAAGCATGTAAAGAATTTTTTCCTGATCTAGATAGTGTGTCCTGCGTTCAATCCAGTCTATATTCCACTGCAGATCTGAATCTAAGGTTTTCTCTTGGCTGGCTGAAGGCTTCCACAGAGATCAAATGAAATAACAGAGAAAGACTGAACAGCCTATGAAAGCAACGCTCAGAGAACCAGCACAATGCTCAGAGATTCCTACGAACTTCATGCCATTAGAAAATGGCCGCAAAAGAGATGTTATACCAGGTAATTTTGCTTCAACTAAGCCTAAAGGTCTAATCCTGTACTGGGGAATGTGCTGTACTGACCCAGATGCAGGACCCTGCACTTGTCCTTGTTCAACTTCATGAGACTCACACGGGCCCACTTCTCAAGCTTGTCCAGGTCCCTCTGGATGGCATCCCATCCCTCAGGCATGTCAACCACACAGCTTGGTGTCATCAGCAAATCTGCTGAGAGTGCACTCAATCACTCTGTATTTGATGAAGATATTAAACAGTACTGTTCCAAATATGGACCCCTGAGGGACACTACTTGTCACCAATCTCTATCTGGACATTGAGCTGTTGACCACTACCCTATGGATGTGACCATCCAGACAATTCCTCATCCACCAAACAATCCATCCATGAAATCCGTATCTCTCCAATTTAGAGAGCAGGATGTTGTGGAGGACCGTATGAAAGGCCTTACAGAAGTCCAGATAGATGACATCTGTAGCTCTTCCCTTGTCCAATGATGTACTCACTCCATCATAGAAGGCCACTAGGTTGGTCAGGCAGGACTTGCCCTTGGTGAAGCCATGTTGGCTGTCTCGAATCACTTCCCTGTCCTCCATGTGCCTTCACATAGCTTCTAGGAGGATCTGTTCCATGACCTTTGCAAGCAAAGAGAGGAGGCTGACAAGTCAGTAGTTCCCAGGGTCCTCCTTTCTATCCTTTGTAAAAATGGGTGCAATGTTTCCCTTTTTCCCGTCACTGGGGACTTCACCAGACTGCCATGATTTTTCAAATATGATGGAGAGTGGCTTGGCAACTACATCAGCTAATTCCCTCAGGACTGTGGGGTGCATCTCATCAGGTCCCATAGACTTCTGTATGTTCAGGTTCCTCAGGTGGTCACCAACCTGATCTTCTCTTATGGTGGGAGGGACTTTGCTCCCCCAGTCTCTGCCTTGAGGTCCATCCACTCAAGAGGTTTGTGAAGAGAGGTTGCCAGTGAAGACTGAGGCAAAAAAGTTGTTGAGTGCCTCAGCCTTCTCCTTGTCTGTTGTTACCAGTTTGCCGGTCTTGCTTCTCAGGGGAGGTACATTATCTTTGACCTTCCTTTTCTGGCTGACATACCTGTAGAAGCCCTTCTTGTTATTCATTGCATCCCCTGCCAACTTCAACTCCAACTGTGCTTTGGCCTTCCTGATCCCATCCCTACACAACTGAGCAGCATCCCTATACTATTCCAAGGATACCTGTCCCTGCTTCCGCTGCCTGTACATTTCATTCTTGCTCTTTAGTTTGACCAGCAGATCTTGACCCATCTATGCCAGTATATTGCCTTCCTTTCCCGATTTCTTACACCTGGGGATCATGAGCTCTTTTGCTCTATGGAAAGTGTCCTTAAAGATCTGCCAGCTTGGTTCTGCTCCCTTGTCCCCTGGGCGTAGTTTCCCAGGGGTTCCTATTGCCTTGAACAGCTGGGATTTTGCTTTCCTAAAATTCAGGGTCCTGACTTTACTCTTTGCCTGACCCATATCCCTCGGACTGTGAACTACACCAGTGCATGATCACTGCAGCCCAGGCTGCCTCCAATTTGACACCTCTAATTAGCTCACTTGCTTTGGTGACCAGCAAGTATCACATTCCCTCTGGCAGGGCTGTCTATTACCTGGCTTAAGAAGTTATCCTCAGTGCATTCCAGGAGTCTCCTGGATTGCCTAAAGGTTGCCATGCTACTTTTCCAGCAGATGTCAGGGTGGCTGAAGTCCCCCAGCAGGAAGAGAGCCTGTGAGCGTGATGCCTACTGTAGCAAGAAGTCTTCATCAGTAGACTCTCCTTGATCGGGTGGCCTGCAGTAAACACCAACCACAAGGTTCCTGTTGTTGCCTCAGTCTCTAATTCTTACTCATAGGCTTTCAACCTACTCGTGGCTATTCTTCAGAGACAGCTCTTCAAACTCTATGCATTTCTTGATATAGAGAGCAATGCCTCTATATACCTTCCCTGACTGTCCTTTCTGAACGGCCTGCAGCCATCCCCCCAAGTTTCAGTAACAGCAACTAGGTAGTAGCTTTTTAGCAGCATGGTGGCTTCCAATTCCTCCTGTTTGTTGCCCATGCTGTGTGCATTGGTGTAGAGGCACTTCAGCTGGGCTGCTGGCCATATGACCTTTTTAGAGGAACACCCCTTAATTCCTTTGAGCTATTTCACCAGTGTTCCTGTTGGCTCCTATTACCTCAGGAGTCCCTGGCTTATCTCCATAAGACTTCAAGTGTACTGCAGGCTGAGGGCCCTCACTAGCACCCCATCCCTCTAGCCTTGGTGTGTCATCCCATAGCTTGTCATGGGCAGGCCTGATATTATACTCTTCCCTCTTCAAGTCAAGTTCCCCCTTCAAGCTCTGTCAGTCAGCCCCACTAGCTCATGAGCAAAGACCCCCTTCCCCCTTTGAGAAAGATGAATCCCATCTGATGCCAGCAGGACTGGTGCTGTAAGACCATCCCATTATCGAAAAACCCAAAGCTGTGGTGGTGACACCAGCCCTAGAGCCATGTATTAATAGACTGAGTCCATCTGTTTTTTCCAGTATCACTGCCCACAACTGGGCGAGAGAGGAAAAAATTACCTGTGCTCCAGATTCCCTTACCAACCAACTCAAGGCCCTAAAGTTTCTTCTGATTGCCCTTGGACTACGTGTTGCAGCTTCATCGCCACCCACATGGAAGAGCAATAATGGGTAATAGTCCAGTACTAGGAAGTTTCCTAGTGATGTCCTTAACCCAACCCAGGCCCCAGCGAGGCAGCAGACTTCCCTAAAAAGAGTGTCTGTCCAGGATATTGGACCCTCTGTTCCCCTCAGAAGGGAGACACCTACAACTATAACCTGTCTTTTCTTCCTCGTGGAGGTGGTTGTGATACAAGGGGTAGGCCTTTCTGACCTTGGCAATATCTCTGGTGAAGATGGACCATCATCCACATCATCATCCATTGACTGGCCTTTCACATCCAAAGCCTCACACCTGTTGTACAGAGGCACTGGAGAAGGTGAGGTGGGCAAGGAGGGGGTTTGCCTGCTGCCCCGAGTCTAGACTTTCCTCGATTCACTCCTTTCCTCTAAGTTACTGCCTTCTGCCTGGTGGCGGGAGGGCACAGGATCCCCTTGATCTTGTGTTTTTCCTGGTGGTTGTTACTTTTTCTGTCTCAGGGAGGGCAGAGCATAGTTCCACCAGTCTATCTCTTCCTCAGACTCCCTGATGATCCTTAACCTTTCTACTTCCTCTAGTAGCTCTGCCACCAGGCTGAACAGATCATCAGACCTCACACAGCTTTTCTCACTACTGCTTTTCATTACCAGTGAAAGGCTCTGGCACTCCCTGCAGTGTGAGAACTGGGTGCTGCATGTTTTTGTGGGAGCTCTGTCTGTATGGCCACATCAGTTCTAGTGAGTGCAGAGGACATAGCTTTCTGCCAGGTGGATACCATAGCTAAGCTTCTTCTGGGAGGGTGATGACTACCAACTGAACTGACCTTTTGAGCTGGTAGGTTGATAACACCCTTCCATGCAAACTGCCATGCCAAGTGCCGCAACACACCCTGGTCGCTTGCGCTCCCCAGGCTGTTTTATATAGGTATGGGGGTGGCTGTGGCAACACCCAGGCCTCGTCAGCATCTCCCACAAGAACTGCTGTCTCCTGGTGGGTCTCTCCACTGCCCTGGCATCCTCCTGCCTCAGGAAAACCCCCGTATGCTGAGATCTGCTGCTCCCACATGTACCAGGCCAGCTCTGGAGCAGCTCGCCTTAGTGACTGACTTACCAAACACTGTAATTAGACTTTTTATCAAAACCCACAAACTATCACTTTGTTTATACAGAGTTTTCCCTTTTTAAGTTCGCTGCTCAAAATCTGCCTTTTAGCAGATATGTGAAAAGTTTGAAGCTTTGTGTTTAGATAAGAAGCAATTTCGTTGCAAATTAAGAAACACATAATTCAGATAATTCACCAAAAGCTCTGAGTTCTGCAGTCCAAACCTTCCCTAGCAAGTTGTAACCTGCTATGAAGAATTATACATTCACATTCCTAATTACTTTAGAACAAAGATCTAGCAAGGAATTGCAATATAGAAATTCATATGCTTTATAACCTTTTCACAAAATAAATAAATAATACTGTTTACACCTATAATACAACACCAGCACCTGTAATAAAAGCTAAATTTGAAAATATTTTTTACTGCTACTCTGATTTTAAAAATATTGAAGTAGAACATTTTTTGTTCACACTGCTGAAGTTAGACTTGATACACTTTCATTTACATATTTTTGATACTTATTCAATATTCTTAACATTTCACTATATTAGAGAATCACAGAACGGTCAGGGTTGGAAGGGACCTCTGGAGATCATCTAGTCCAACCGCCCTGCCAGAACAGGGTCACCTACAGCAGGTTGCACAGGACGGCGTCCAGGCAGGTTTTGAATGTCTCCAGAGTGGGAGACTCCACAACCTCTCTGGGCAGCCTGTTCCAGTGCTCTGCCGCCCTTAAAGGAAAGAAGTTCCTCCTCATGTTAAGCTGGAACTTCCTATGTTCAAGTTTGTGCCCATTACCCCTTGTTCTATCACTGGGCACCACCGAAAAATGTCTGTTCCCATCCACCTGGCACCCTCCCTTTAAGTATTTATAAGCATATATATACATAAAAGACTGTATTGTTGAAAAGTGTGAATTCCTTCTTCCAAGTTAAATACTTGGGTCTATAAACCTGTATTTGTTCTATTTAGGAACATCATCTTTTTCAGTATTTGGAGGATCTATTCAATGCAGTAATCTGACCTACCAATCAAATCTTAAGTAGAGCAGGGAAATTCTAAATCCATAAGAAAAGCTGTACCAAAGAAATCTAAATAATATAAAAAAGTTTCTATGAAACAGAAATCAGTGACACAGAAACACAATAAAAAACTTTTCTAGGACGACTTTTCCCCTGTGACACCTGTCATTTTCATATTTTCTAAATGAAATACATCGACCTTCTAATGACAAAAAAAAAAAATAAAAAAAATCAGAATTAAAACTGTCTAAGTTTTCTGAATTTTTAAAAGCTTGCAAAAGAAATGAAATCAAGTCTTAATTCAAGATAAATATTCTGGTTTGCTTCAATGCTTTGTGCAAATTTTAAAAATAGTTCCATATTTCCATGAAACACTACAATTTTTCATAGTATAAAGCATCTATACAGCTCTAAAGAAAATCCCAGACCTCTAAATAAATGTGCATATTCTCAGTCAAAACATTAATGAAAAAACATTAGATGAGCTGTCGGTAAGGTCTCAAACATATCTAAAAGCACACTGTGATCATTCCTCCTTCTTTAAACTGGTCCCTATAGAATAACTACACAAGTTTAAGGTCTTCCCATCCAAAGTTCTTCACAGACTAGGGGTCAGCAGAGGAAAGCGTCAGGTCAGCTCAGCTGCATAAACCTAAACATAGTGGAAATTTCCACAAATTTGATACCACAGAAGACAGCTTTTAGAGGAACTTCTTAAGACTGTAACAAATTCACTCAAGAACTAAGGGTCACCTACTATTTTAACCACTTTCCACTCCCAGGGCACAGCATGTATTATCAACGTTTCTACCCTTGAGTGATTTGATATAAACAACCTGGAATCCTTGCACTTAAAAATTAAAAAGAAGGAAGAAAATACCCTGCAAAAAATTGCTACAACAGCATACTCATAATTTGCACCACTTGGAGAAAAGATAAGGTAGTATAAATACTGTGGATATCATTCACATATTTTCATAACTACCTGAAAGGGTCTCTGATGTCATGATGAGAGACCTGACAAAAGATATACACGAAAAGTAAATGTAATACAAGCTCTCAGTCTAGTATATTCCTAAATCATCTTACTGATTTGAAAGGAAAGGATCTTTGAAATATCTGGAACATAATGGTTACCATATTTACACAAAATATAATTCCAGCCCATTAAAATTTTAAAGCAATGGCTACCTCCTATACCATATAGGTATAGCCTTATGCGATAGCATAATCACGAAATGCAGAGCAAACGAAGTGGGTGGTTTCTGTCATGGATTTTCAGCTGACAGCCATCAACATATAGGCAACTGAGTAACAAAATCTTCTGGAACCAATAACTGTGTTTAACGTAACCTAGCTTATGTTAAACGGGTGATCGCATACACTAGATAAAGAAAGATGTTATTGACAGGAATAAAAAAAAAAGGGTCTTTGGGTGTGGTCAGTACACAGCGTTCCCCAAGTTTGAATTTCAAACAGCTGGACAAATTAGCAAGCCAAGAAGGAGATCACCTATAAGATCTGCATTTTACCAATTCTACTACTGTTCTCACAGTGACAGTGGAAAATTCAGTTTATCACACATACATAGACTTTATCTATGAACATGTAAGTACATCTAGTACCATTATCAAAACCAAGTAATATTTAAAGCTTTAAAATGTTGTGATGCTGATTTAAGAATTCAAACATTTTTGCCATAGCCATTTTATGCTCAGTTTTTGCTGCACTGAAGAAAAAAATTTAGAAACTAAAACAGTCAACAATTATGTAGCTGGCTGCCCAAGTGAACTGCATAGACAGTAGTCATTCCTCTCAATAGCTCTAGGTTATGCATCTTCTTCCTTTTGCTTAGATACACTGTTCACTTGCACTTCAAAATTTTCTCTGTTTTTTTTTCAAACAATAATGATTAAGGTCAAAAAAATTTAGCCATTACCTGCTTTGCTTACAAAGCACTCTACATTTCAAGATTCCATATTGAGAGATGGCTCAATCCCTGATTTCTGATCTTCAATTTAAAAAAAAAAAAAAAAAATTGTTTGCAATATCAACCCTCCTTTCATACAGATGAGTCTACCCAGTCTCATCCATAATCCCATTGACTGTTCACTAACCATTTCATAATGCTCAACTTGACAAGAATCTTGATCTTAATTTTCCTCTTTTAAAGCAATCAGCTAACAAGGGATAACTATCTAATATATGCCCCTTTTTTCTATGTTGCTTACCTGCTCTTGTAATCTCTACGCTTTCATTTTGTTCCACTTCTTTTGAAAATCATTGTGCAACAGGGCTTAGTCACATATATTTGGCAATACTTGAACAAGTGTTTGTAATTTACTAGGAGCTGACTAGGATGGCACAAAGCTCTGAATTATACAGAAGTTTGGTCAGTAAGTATTCCTCTGACACCTGCTTGCATGCTAGTCACAGTTACTCAACTGTAAAAACAAGGAAGTCTTGAAAAGTAATAGCTGCAAATATCACCCAGTGAATAGTCATTTGCAGTGTTTATTGCTGCTTTAAAGTAACACACCAGGGATCCTTTCAAACTTTCTATAGTCTTTGGCATTGTCACCCAAACTGACTGAAAGATAGCCCCCAAAACACCTAAACCACGATAACTGAAAAAAAAGTGGTAAGGTTGTGTCATTCAGTTACAGTAAATTAATACAGTAATGCAGTAGCAAAAAACCTGCTGGCTGTTTCGTCTTTTCTGCTGTCATTAACTTTGGAAACAACCATTCAAGGAAAACAAGCATCCACTTATGAATAGTCATATATGTTCCCTCTAATTAAAAAAAAATCTGCACTGATATATTCAAGAGATTATATATATATATATGTATATGTTTTAATAAAACCTACAATACTGCTGAAGAGCAGGAATCCAAAATGCATATAACATACACAGAATAAGTGCTGTGCTGCATATTCATGTTAAAATGTACAAAAACAACTGAGCTCTTAAATAGTCTTCTGTACATTTTTCCCGTCAACAGCAAATTTGTGGAAGTGACAGCAAATGAATAAAACCCTTCTGCCTTTTACAAATGAAGAATCTCATTTCTGAGATTAAATAAAAGACCTACAAATCCTGAAGTCAGAAGCTTGAAATACATTTGTATAAACAACTTTATGATGATAGTATTTAAAACAGAATGGAAGGACGCCTCAAATAACCTGATCAGAAGGGGGGCAGGGGGGGGAAGGGGGGAGGGAGGAAAATCTTGAAATTAAATGGCAGAAGCACAGAAATTAGACAAATTACCATAAACTCTCTGGAGCAAAAATTCTATATTCTCACTGCAGAAAAACAAGAAGTCACTGACATCAAAAAATGACACTGGATCATTCATTCAATCTCTGTGCAAAAAAACCAAATAAGTCAAATCTTTCTAGCTTCATATATTCTGTTAAGTCTCCAAAAGTAATAGAAAGAAGAATGTCAATATATATTTCAACTACTGTGAGCTAGATAAATGCTTGTATCAAAGGGATTTAATTTTATTAAGCTGCCTTTATTCTAAAAGCCAATATTAACTGCATATGTATAGGAATATGTGTGTCCATATATATGCATGTAAAAGCAATGCAATTATGTATTTTGAGGTTACATGTGGGAAAATGAACACTCAAAGTAAAACTAAGGGATAGCAATTGACACATTCAGTAAACTTTTAGCTCCTATAAGCATGTTTCCCATAAGCTAAACAAGACACATCCAGCAGAGAGTTGTAAATTTTCAATTTCTGTTTAACAGCTGTCCGATTTCTACTTGCTATAATGAAATAATTTCTACTGTGACTAGTTAAAGAAGTAGATAGGATTATTGCAAACAGAAAATTCCTAAGGGTAAGAGAGACTTGCATGATAGTTATCTCAAAGGCAACTTTCACAGTGACCACAGTATTTTTCAGATAGATGAGGTGTTTTCAAACTGTGATGCTAAACTGGAAAATGTACATTATAGGCAGCTCTCACTTGGATAAGTCTACACTGCAAGTTGTGTTATAGCAGCAAAATTAATTAGCCAGCAAAGAGGGTTCAGTTATAAAAGGAAAATAACTCTCACAAGGGTAGACATACTCTTCCATGATGGTTTAAAAGCAAAAGGCTCCCAACCAAAAGACATCTGCAATCCAAGTCAAGCCTTATTACTCAGAAGAGATCTGGAAGTTCTCCAAAATCATGTAAGTGCTGCCTAGCTGCAAGACTCTAGTTCCTCTGTCACTAAGGAATTGATATTTAATATTGCAGAAGAAAACCAAAAAGCTACAGACCAGATGGTTAGCTGAGTATCATACAGAATCAGGAAATATGAATAATTCTTCTATCTGTTCCACTCCCTCCAGTCTTCATTTCTATGGTTAACACGTTGCCTTAACATTAAAAGATAAGGTAGACAGCTATAATTCTATTAAAGGGATAACAAACATGAGGCACCATGAAAAAGACTGAAGGTTCCTGTGTATTAACTCTTCCCCATGATAAGTAGGTCTTTAAAACAAAGATTCTATTTGCGATGTCTTCTTTATTTACAGCCATGTTGAGTTACACTTGCACAAGAATACATCTCCTACCATTGCTCTGACGTCCAAAAAGCAGAGGAATATATAATTTTTCAAATTCAGTTTAGGATATTTTCCACAGCCTCCAGCTGCTCTGGGGGTTCATATACCCCTATATCTGCTCAGTTTCACAAAGTTAAATTTTATGCAACATGAAGTCAACATACTTATTACTCAATTTATGAACTTTACACCAATTTATGTGTGATTTTGTTGTGGTACCTTTAGACACTCCATCTTCTCTGCTGAAAAAACAGGCAGTAACACTGGCTGTCCACCAAGAGAACTTACTGTCATACAATGTCACTCTGTAAAATACAGGCTACGGGAGAAACTGGAAGATGATGTAGGCTGCAGTGCCATCATTACGATGTTGACATCACTTTATGACTTATATTTGTCAGACTCGGACAGTGTAGTCTTTCAGCTTGCCAAGTGCCCTGCTGTGATAAGGTGCAAGGAATAAGTAAGCTGCTTAAGTTCAGAGCTGACAAGACAGATGTAATGCTTGCTGGTAATGAAAACAACGTACAGCCATTCCCGAAGACCACACAGTTAAACATGCTGAATGTGCCTAGCAAATGATCCCACACCACTATGCATATAGCGGAAACTATGCCACTCCTCCAGAGACAAAACCTTGTTCTCTGTTGTTTGGGGCAATTTAAGACACTCATCTATAGTTCAGGTTGTGGCTATGTAAGAGACCATACCTCCTTCTGAGAACAATGGCATGCAAATCAAAACAGTAGGACGAAATAAACAACTGTTAAAAGAGCACACTGTAAACAAAGGGAGGACAAATCACTAGTCTCTAAAAGAATATGCCATTTTTCCAGCAATAAAACTTATCAAAACCAGATACCTCATCCTTTTTCTTGGAAACTGCATATACAGAAAGCTCACAGAGAGCTACTTCAACTCATGGAAAAAGGTAATCGCTGGCAGCAGTTCACCAATCACTCTTGACTCTTTAAAATTAACATTAACTTGAGTTACTTCAAGTCCCCAGAATTTGCTGCTTAACTCAACTTACTACTTTCTTCAGCAGCTCCTTACAAATATTATTTCAAATAGCAGTGAGCTTCCTAGAGGAAAACTAATATCTGCTCATGTAGACAGGTTCTCAAGCTTATAACCTGAACTGGACCTTTTTCACTTCAGGGAACAGCTCTGACAATAATGTTCCAAGAATCACCAAAGCAGTGCCTTGTGGCACAGAACTTTAAATGAGAAAATTACAGAAAAAAATGGCTTAAAGTACTAAAAATCCAAACTTAAACTCTGAAAGCTAAACATTCTCACTGAACTGAGTTTCCAACTATTTCCAATTATGTCCAAATAATTAATTTAGCAATTACTCATCATTCTGTCCTTAAAACATACCAAATCCATAAAACAGCATGTAGGATAAGTAATAAGTAGGAGGAGTTGGAAGCGACTCTGCAGCTGGAAAGCTGTGATCTAATCACTATCACTGAAACCTGGTGGGATGAATCACATGACTGGAGCACTGCAATCAATGGGTATAAACTGTTCAGGAGGGACAGGCAAGGAAGGAGGGGTGGGCCATTTGCCCTCTATGGACTGATTGCACAGAGCTGTCTTTGAAAAGCAGTGATGAACAGGTTAAGGGCTTATGAGTAAAAATCAGGTGCCAAGTCAAGAAAGGAAACTTGGGTGGAGGGTGCTTACCACCCTCCACCCAGTCAGGAGGACCCTATTGATGAAGTGTTCTTACTTCAACTACAGGAAGCACCACGCTTGCAGGCTCTGATCCAGCCTGGGGACTTCAGTCACCCTGACATCTGCTGGAATAGCAGCACAGCAAGCTGTAAGCACTCCAGGAGACTCTTGGGGAGCATCGAGGATAATTTCTTAACCCAAGTGATAGACAGCCCAACCAGACGAGAAGCATTACTGAACCTGTTTCTCACCAACACAGATGACCTAATTAAAGAGGTCAAGGTGAGTGACAGCCTGGGCTGCAATGATTGTGCATTGGTGGAGTTCACAGTCTTGAGGGACATGGGCCGGGTGAAGAGTAAAGTCAAGATGCTGAACTTCAGGACAGCAAACTTTCAATTATCTACGGAATCACAGTACGGAACCCCCTGGGAAACTGTCATCAGGGATAAAGGAGCAGAACAGAGCTGGAAGCTCTTTAAGGACATTTTTCTTAGAGCACAAGAGCTCACAATTCCCATGTGTAAGCACTCAGCAAAGGAGGGCAGGAGACCAGCATGGCTGAGTAAGGACCTCCTGGTCAAACTGAAGCATAAGAAAGAAATTCAAAGGCAGTGGAACCAGGGACATGTATCCTGGCAAGAATATAGGGGCACTGCCTGGATGTGTAGGGATTGGATCAGGAAAGGTAAGGCAAAGTTGGAGCTGGATTTGACAAGGGATGCAAAGAATAATAAGAACGGCTTATACAAATATGTTGGTCAGACAAGGAAGATTAAAGAAAATGTACGCCCTCCACCCTTCACACCCCCCCGATATATTAGACAGAACTAGTGACAACCAACATAGAGAAGGCTGAGGTACTCAGCAACTTTTTTTGCCTCAGTTTTCTCTGGTAATCACTCTTTCCACATCTCTCAAGTACCTGAACTTCAAGGCAAGGACTGAGGGAATAAAGGCCCTCCAACTGCAAGAGAAGATCAGGTTCAAGACCATCTGAGGAATGTGAACATATACAAACCCATGGGACTTAATCAGAGGCATCCCAGAGTCCTGAGAGAATTGGCTGACGTAGTTGCTAAGCCACTCTCCACCATATTTGAAAAGTCATGGCAGTCAGGGAAAGTCCCCAGTGACTGGAGGAAAGAGAATATTTCACCTTTTTTAAAAGAGTAAAAAGGAAAACCCTGGGAATTACCAACCAGTCTCATCTCAGTGTCCAGTGTGATCACAGAACATGGACTCTCAGAATTTATGTTGAAACATACGAAGACAGGGAGGTGACAGAAGACAGCTAACATGGCTACACCAAGAAGAAATCCTTCCTGACTAATCAAGTGACCTTCACTAACAATGGACTGACTGCATGAGTGGACAAGGGAAGCACTACGGATGTCATCTACCTGGACTTCTATAAGGCCTTTGATACAGTCCTCCACAACCCTCTTGCTGCTAAATTGGAGACATATGGGTTTAGTGGATGAACTATTAGGCAGATAAGGAATTGGCTGGATGCCACATCCAAAGTGTTACATCTATCGCTCAATGTCCAAGTGGAAACCAGTACTGAGTGGTGTTCCTCAAGGGTCCATCCTGGGACAAGTACTATTTAATATCTTCTTCCAAGTCAGAGATAGTGGGATTGAGTGTACCCTCAACAAGTTTGCAGATGACACCAAGCTGAGTGCTGCAGCCGCTGTGCTTGAGGGAAGGGATGCCATCCAGAGCGACATTGACAGGCTTGAGAAGTACGCCCATGTGAACCTAATGATATTCAACAAGGCCAAGTGCAAGGTCCTACACCTGGGTCAGGATAATCCCCAGTATCAATACAGACTGGGAGATGAACCCATTGAAAGCAGCTCTGTAGAGAAGGATTTGGGGGTACTGGTGGATGAAAAATCAGGCATGGGCCAGCAATGTGTGTTTGCAGCTCGGAAAGCCAATCATATCCTGGGTTGCATCAAAAGAAGTGTGGCCAGCAGGTAAAGGAACACGATTGTCCCCTTCTACTCTGTTCTCATTAAAGTACTCCCACCTGGAGTACTGCATTAAGCTCTGCGGTCCCCAGCACAAGACAGACATGAACCTTTTACAGCAGGCCCAAGACAAAAATGATCGGGGGGCTGGAGCACCTCTCCTAGGAAGACAGGCTGAGACAGTTGGGGCTGTTCAGCCTGGAGGAAAAGGCTCCAGGGCGACCTTATTGCAGCCTTTCAATACTTAAAGGGGGCTTATAAGAAAGACAGGGTAGGACATTTTACCTGAGCATGTAGCAACAGGACAAGGAGCAACAGTTTTAAACTGAAAGAGGGTAGATTTAGATTGGACATAAGATAGAAATTTTTTGAATGAGCATGGTGCCATACTGGAACAGGTTGCCCAGAGAAGCTGAGGATGCCCTATCATGGAAAAAAAAAGCTGGTCAGGTTGTATAGGGCTTTGAGCAACCGCATCTATTGAAAGATGTCCCTGCCCATGGCAGGGAGTTGGACTAGATGATCTTTAAAGGTCCCTTCCAACATACACCATTCTATGATTCTATGACTCTAGACGATATAAAATAGTGGGGACTGTAAAAGAATAAAATTATAATGGAGTGATATATAAGCACCCACCGCTGTTGGTGAGAAGTCTTGTTCTTTTAAAAATGTATGTAATGTTTATATAGCCAATAGCACAGCAAAATTTATTCAAAACTGCCTAAGACTGATGGATAATAAAAAAAGTACATTCCTAGAAGATTAAACAATACATCTTTATGGTCTCATAAATCAAACTGCTAATAAATGCAGTGATGCTCCATTTTAAAATAGCTTACCCTGGACACAGAAATGATACAAGATTATGGAAGAAATTTTTTCTCTTTCAAAAGTACATTGAAAAATACCTTGGTTTCATGTGTATTCAATCACGACAAAAACACCACCAGAAACAACAAAACAAACCCAATAAAACTGTCGCTATACCTTGTGCCTGTGGTGATCGAGACAAACTTTCCGGGATTGTGGTGTCTGCAAATTCTTTTCTTACAGATATAATCCTGGTGTCAGTTTTCTTTCTCCCAAGTTTCTAAAACATTACTTAAATTCTACATACACTGGACACATTTAATCCTTGCCAGTTACTACACTTATGTCAGCAGACATTTCTGTCCCTTTCCTGGCTGTTTTGATTCTCACACTTCTTTTTCCTTATATATTAAATATTACATTACAGTGTGTGCAAAGTTCAGATGACTAACCATAGAAGGAGATTCTGATAGGATATGCTACTTTATTGGTCCAATTAGAAAATCTTACAAACGAATACCAGTAAGAAATTAAGCTTTGAATGAGATACAATCACAAACCCTTTGCAATTTTGGATAAAAAGTATTATTGTTGCCAAATACTCAAATCATATTTGCAAGTGGACTCTGATCTTTAAATCATGTAAACACTTCTCAAAGCTTTACCAGAAGATTTAAATAAGTGTAAGCCAAAAGAAAATAAATAAATTCAGCAGTTTTATGTTTTTTAAAAAATTTAGAATGTTATAAAAATATTTTTTAACTGATGCAGAGTAAAACCATTTAGATAACTCATGATCCTCATGTTATTCACTTGCTACTTTGTGGTCAACAAATTATTAGAGCTTAGAAAGTTATTCCCTCATTCTCAACCTTATTGTTCAATTCAAAACTCAGTATTTAATTTAGCTCTTCAATGACATTCACCTCTGGACATCTAGCTGTTTAACTTATGAGTTACCTTTCTCATACACTTGTTGCATTACTGTCCATTTGTGTGTGAATAACACACATACGTGATCTCCCTTACACACAAACACATTGTGTATAGACAGAGATGAACTTCAAAACATAGACCTGACTCTATCAGACCTACATATCTTATTATAAACTATTAATCATTCGGAACTTTAAAAATTTCAAAGGACTTTTATAGGAAAAAATAATTTT
This sequence comes from Vanellus vanellus, assembly GCF_965231255.1. Taxonomy (NCBI): domain Eukaryota; kingdom Metazoa; phylum Chordata; class Aves; order Charadriiformes; family Charadriidae; genus Vanellus; species Vanellus vanellus. The sequence goes on from NC_138908.1 coordinate 56,627,026, forward strand.
CCTTGCGCATAACGTCCTCTCTGCAAGTAAAAAGAAATTCAGAGGACTAGTTAACATTTCTAACACTGCTTTAATTCTTGCAGACGTGTCCATGTCTTCAAACATTATTTATAGTCACACATACCTAACATTTTTCATATTTTTCATAAGACTTTATAGTATGGTACTGCTGCAAGATAGAAATTTGGCAGTTTGCAGTAGAATCTGCTCATTGTAGCAAATTATTCTGACAGTAAGTACTATACAGTCGGCAGAGTACATTCTTCTAACACACATATTAAAAATCTTATGAACACTGTGACTAAAGCATGTACACTAAACTGTATTTTACAATGAGTCACCAAATTTTTAACAAATTATATATTGCAGTAATCAATTGTTGCATCATTTTTAGTTTAACTTTTTTTAAATCAAAAATGTGCTATTAAAAGCATTTCATTAACAATTTTAAAACAATTGGAAATATTTTAAAATCTGTCTCAAGATTCCTGTCTATTTTGCTCTCATTGCCTGTGAATGTGTGCAATGAGTTAGTTACTGCATGAATTTATGTATGGTATAATGATTCTCCTCAATTGTCCTTCCAGCAATATTTTTGGAAGCATTTAAAGGGAATCAATACCTCTTTGTACTACCAGAAATGCATAGCGGCACTGGTATACATCATTACAAGTGTTCCTTTACTCTTCCACAAACACAGCTGCAATAGTTCTACTGCCCCACTGTAGTTTAACAAATTAATTTCATTACAAATTAGAACACAGAAGATAGGCAGTGTCCTCAAATGTCTTTAATCCTTTTTTAGGTTTCACACATCATTAAAATAGAATGACAGGCAGAAGAATATTTGCTCATTCTTTTAAAAGCTCATACACATTTTCACTTTGATTCCATTCTTCAGTGGCGTACCACAGAGAAACCTCTGTATTTTCAGAATTGATGTACCTTTCAAAACTATAATCTTTGGCTTTCAAGCTCACTATTATTTGCCTTCAGGTGCAAATTTTAAAGTGTATAGGCTTCTAAAAAGAACTTTATGGCTTCAGCCAGATACTGAAAGTCTTGTAGATCAGTCATCATCACAGTGTAAATTTCTTTTCAAAATAATGTTCCTCACTCAGAGTACACTTGTGCTTATACTCGGTTCACTTGTCAAATACAAATTTGAGGTCATCAAAAGCTTCAGGGCAACTTCAGCTATTCCAAAACTCATTTTCTACCTCTATTTTGTTGGAGAAATAGGATTTCGAATGTAAAAATAATAGGAAACTCTACAGATAAAGAAACAAAGGCATATTATGTGCGTGTTTCAGTACAGTGTTGCACTGATTGCCTGTAAGGACAAAGTCAATCCTATACCCAAGCATTTTAAAACACCAAAAATATCAGAAGCAGATAATGTATTTTGCAATTGAGTTGATACATATTCTATTCAAAACGTGATTTTAGAGATGACATGTTAAATATATATGTTTAGGATCAGATGGTGATGATTCTATTTAAATGTTTCTTTTTGTAACAGATGAAACATTTAAACAGTCTCATTTACAATGTCTACTGTTCATTATAAGTCACATGTCTGACAAGGGTAAATGACAGTAGGCTCAATATCCCTGTTGGCTTGGATTCCTTGGCCACATAATAGTAAGTGTTCTTATTTAATTCTATTTTTAAGTGCTATGTTTTATTAAAATAGTATGACAGACAAGAGAATACTTATTCTTTCTTTTAAAGGCTGAGTTTATGTTCGATAGATTCAAGTCTGATCTTTTAATCTCCAGAGACTTTTTCATGCAGCTATAGTTCATATTTATAATTAGAGCTGAGTAATTAACACTCTTTCAAAAACAAAGAATGTCTAGGTACTTGGGGAAAAGCGTTTCCCTTCCCAAAGTAAAACCGAATTTTCTCATTGAGGTTGACACACACAGGAATCCACAGTCTGTTTTCTATGACCCAAAGCCTCATACATATAAATAGTCAAGGAAAACAGGTTTTCAGAAGCAGGAATTTACACCCAAGCTTCTCTTAGCTTGTTGTAAGGACAAATGGAACAAGGCAAAAATAAATAAAATAAATAAAAATAAAGTTCAACTCAGCTAGAAACCTAAGCTTTATCTGCTCTGGGTAAACTGTTAGATGCTGTTAAACTGTGTTGGGATGGAAGCTGACATCACAGTCATTCATGGCAAAAACTTTGCTCCAAATCCCACACTTGTTCCAAATTGTCACCAACTGAAACTTTGCATACGCCTTTAGACAAATTTCATGTGGTACCCCTCCATACCATCACTTCTTACCAACCTTGCCTCCCTTTTATCTGCTCCTAACATTTTCACTGTAATTAAACAGTATTTAAGTTGGCATTTGTGTATTTGCTGCCTTTTCATGCTCGCTCATATGTCTGCTGTTAAACTAGGAGACTACTGGAACAGAAACGATCTGAACTGTCTACAAACAGCTAGCATACTGTAGTTTATGTAAAATATTGTTTTAAAATATGTGACATGGTAAGGTATATCCCTCCAGCCATTTCATTTTAGAACCTGTGCGTAAACATCTAAATTCAACACACTTGTTTCCTAGCTTGATAATCACAAATTGTCATTCCACGTGGTTATTGGAACTCAAAGTGTCTGATGGATGTGACCATCCAGGCTGAATCTAAAATAAAGGAAGAAAGCCTGATTCTCTGACAAAAGTGTCCAGGACAATCTCATTTTCTCATTCGCATAATTTTCAAAAAAAAGAGAAAAGTTATAGTCATAGAGAAGTAAAATGGAGAAACTACAGTTTATAGCATCTTTGTGGGATGCTCTCCATGCTGAGGTTGCCTGGGAGGCCTTTTGCTTTCAAATGATAATCACCTAGTCTGTAAATATCATTGGTGTACACCCCTAAAATATAAGTGATGATACAACCTGTTTTATTTCAACACAGAATGTATCACATTCTTTTCTTTCACATTCCCCTAGGAAAGACAAATCACAAAATTTTCTATTAGTATTGATTTAGACTGTATTAATCCACTAGCATTAAGGAATAATTTTCAAAAGTTTTATTTTTTAATGAGCATTTCACCATGTCATGTAAATTTTCAGCAATGATGGAACGTGGCACGTAACCCATTGAAAAAAGCTAGGGAAATATGAAAACATTTTGGCATTCCATAAAAATCCACTAAGCTGCAAACATGAAACAGTTGCATAAAACAATTTTAAAGCTATGAGCTACTGTAAGCATAATACAAATATTGATTTTTACTTCAGAAGAAATTATTATATACTAAATATTTAATAAAAGAAAGATTGATAGGAAACACACTGATTCCAACCCAAAATGTCTAGCGAATGAAAACTATTTAACAGCAATCACTGTACATACTAGTCAAGCAATAAAAAACAGCCTACCAACATGTTCATGTTTGCACAGATGTTATTTGTCAAAAATAAAACATTGACTTTATATTTCCTTTGATATTCCTCTGTAGATGCTACATTAAAGAAAATGTCAGCTCAGCCTCTACAGATCTCTGAAAACAGTAAATGTTCTGCATGTTTGGGTTTCTCACTATTTCAGAGAGAGAGATATGAAGGGGGAGAAGGAGGAAAGATGGAGGGGAGGGAGGAAGGGAGAGGATAGGGACAGAAAAGGAAACGTTTAAAACAACTAGAACTATTTGTTCCCGCATTGTAAGATTTAGTTCCAGTTTGCCTGCATGCTAGAATGCCATCTACCCTTTCAATATTTGTTTCCCATTGTTTTCTGCTCATTTAAAAAAATTCAACAAAACACATCCCAAATTTTATAAAGCAGAGACGACATAGTAGGACAGCTCACGTTTATTAGCTATCCCATGCTTTAACATAAACAGCATTATAATGTAGGCCCAAAAACGTATTTTTAAAAAAATTCTTGCTTATGAAGGCTCATTATCAACAATGTACAAAACTTTCCTTTGCTTATACAATAAACACTCTCTGACTTTGAGTGATAGAGACTGATGAAAAAAGATACCCTTAACCTAACAAATAGGATAGCTGTGAAGCAGGAATTGGCTGCTGAGGGGCATTATTGGCCATCCCTACAATTTCAAAGGGGAAGACTGGTCCAAATCAATTGCTCACAGATTCCCAGAGCTAACATTGAAGTATGAACCGCTCTATCCTTTTACAGAAGTTAACAGCAAGATAGATGGTATCAGCTGTCTACTCCAAAGTATAGAGTATATATGATAACAGAGAGGAACAAAAGATAAGAATGGAAGTGGGGCCAAGTGGAGGGAAGAAGGAACAGGAATTCCTAGAGAAATAAACGGAATTAATTTGGATGTAACTCCAGAGGTTCCCCCAAGGCAAAGAACCTAATGTCAGTGGGTATAAGAGCATAATTGTTATTTTGTAGCATCAACAGTCAGGAAGGGAAGACTAACGTAAAGATCACATTTGATTTGAGAATTACATGGCATATATACACAAGGTTATTGACAGCAACCTCTTTAGAGAAGTAGGAACCCCATGTTTCAGGAAATGAGAAGTAATTCACAGAAAGTATCTAATACACAGGGCTTTAGAGAAAATATAAAGTATCCATGCAATTCTGTATAATATCTATTTTTTAATCTTTTTGTAAATACAGAATATGATGATGTTGTTCAGGAGACTTAGTTTAGCTAGAGTATTCAATGTGAAACAAAGAAAGGTAAAACAATCAGATACAGCAACTTTTTTGCAACAAAAGCGAAAATTTAAATCACACAGACTGCTGGTGGTTTTAGAGCAGATTTTTCTCCGCCCCTTTACCCAAGGAGCAGCATTTTATTGGTCTATTGACATTAAATCATTATACAGCCTTTTGAAATGGTCAAACTGCCTACCTCCCTTAAATTAATACAAGCCCAGCTATTTCATTGTAAATTCAACGTCAGAAACTAAGTCTTGGAAAAGTAAGGTTTAATGAGCCAAACCAGGATTATAGTGCTTCCTTCCCTCACAGTAAGGCTGTCCACTACCTGCAGCAATACTACATTTATGGCTGTTATAAAGTACCCTGCCTCTCATTTTTATTGTATTCAACTGAGTTCCTTCATCACAACATTCATTCCACTCAAATATACAAACTCTTTTACTTTAAAAAGAACAGCATTAAGGGAAGCAAATACTATATTTCTAAACGTTCAGGGACTCGCAGAAGACCAAATGGGTATATACAGCTTAATACAATCTGTAGTGCTTTAATGTCATTTTACATTGAAGGAGGCTTCAAGAACTGAAAAAACACTAAGGACTATAAGCAATCTTCTATCAAATGAAGGAAAGAATAGAAGAAAAAGGTCTCAGTTATAAGTAACTGATTAACATAATTGCGTCATATTCAGCAGAAATTACCGAGGAATTGTAAGTCATGTAACTTCAAAAATTTTGGCTCCGTACTTTCATAATCAATAATTTAAAACCAATTCAAGCCTTCTCCAAACAGCTCCTATTACTCTTTTACAGTTCAAGTCATGGACAGCCCAGAAAATGAATTTCAGCATCTGGTAAATTAAACATTTCTGTGTTTTCAACCCCTGAATTAACAATTTCCAACCAGACACATGCCTGTGACTGTTTAAGATCCCGAAAAAATAGGACAGAACATACCCAATTAATTTGGAAGCATATTTTTACAGTAAGTTATATATACTCTTTAGAAATGCATTTTATATTATTTTTAAAAGGACACGTTGAAAACAAAATTTAAAAATTTTCACCAAAAATTTAGAATGGATTACCATTTAAAGGACAGGCTATCAATTTAAACTACTCAAAGTTGCATCTCCACATTTAGAAATACAGCTGCAAAACACAAAAAATAATGAATGAAATGAAATGAAAATGTACTTAAAAGATTAACAGTTCTAAATGAGCAAGTATTCAGGTCAGGTAGACCAAGAACCACTTTGGAAATAGTATGGGGCAGATCCAGAAAACTGATGGTATCTTTTAAGATTTTGAATGGACCACTAATCACTTTCTTTCTAACATAATGAACACACTGACAAATTAAGTAATTCTCACGTAACACATCAAGGAAAATACTCTTATATTGCACTTATGCATATCGTCTGCTTGTGTACATCAACCTTCTTGAATGACACTGTTATTTGGGATGTTACACTGCAACTGGTAGGAGCTGATGCACTTTCATTTATGTTTTCCACCAGCTTTTGAAATTCCTCAGGAAACAGGTTTTCTTTATCCAATATAACATGTGATCTCTTTTGTGCACATTTTTCAACACTTAGATGGTAGAGATACCACATAGCAAACAGATCTTACATCCTTTTACCTTCATAAATAGTTCCTTGAGGCAAAAATACATAAAAAAAGACCTCGCAAACATGTACTGTGTGATATTCCCAGTCTGTTTGGGTTTCAACACTTTCATCACCAATACAGTTCCAAAACCGAAACTTCCACAGCTGATACTGGTCAAGTTTGTTATTTTTCTTTTGGGGGAGGGCAGGTTCAAACCGCTTTTAATAAAATACCAAAGGCTCTTAACAGTGTTAATGAATTACCATTATATGTTAAAAAGCCAATCTTGATAAAACCCTAGTTATTTATTACTTACCTTAAAACCTGCTCTGTACCTGGCAATAATCATCACAATTCAGATTTTTAATACATTTCAAATATTGGAACACCTTAATAGCAAAGAATATATGAAGCATATACGAATAGACTACTCACCAATTTTAATCTTTGCAAAGGTATTCTGCTAGTGTCTATCGGTGTGCGTTCTGTGACATTAACAAATCTGACTTCTGGGATGGCAATTGCACATATTACATGTGCCCACCTGTGAAAAGTGGCAAGTCAAGAATACCACCAAAAAAACCATAGACATAAGATGTTTAAGATGTTTCATTACCTGCTGTGCGTCTTTTCTTAAAAGTCAACCATCTCCGGATATTGCCTTATTAGGGTTTCCTAAGCTTTTTTGAAACATATATAAAAAAACACTACCACTTTGTGTAAATATCATTTCAGTCTAGGGTTTTATTGCAACATTTTTTTAAGCATCTTTCACATGCAATTTATTAAGTGCAAATGTTTTGTAGTTGTGCTATCCAGGTGCATATGTAGGAGACCACATTATTTGATCCATGTGCAATTTACCACCTACAGCATTTTGGATTAACATTACTCAGACCTGAATAACTATTCTTAGGCAATGCACATGATCACAATCAGTCATATACCTATCAAACTGTAAAACAAAGTATATTATCAAGACCTTCTGTTTAAAGACACAAATGCATAGAAGCAGCAAACTGATCAGGCTAATACTGTAATGTCCAACATGAACTGGATCCCCTTTAGCAGTGAAAGCACCTGTCAAGTGCCTAGGGCACGTAAGACTTCAGTCCAACTTCAGGAAATATGTCAGATGTGTCAAGATGATGCTATGCACTTTCTATACTCATCAGAAAGCACTGCTATATCTTCCAAATGCTGGTTCAATACGTAAATCTCAAAATAAGAAAGGCAAAAAGAAACTTAAAAAAAGTCTGAAATTAATATTAGAAGTGCATATTATATGAAGTAAAAGAGAAGCTAATGGCATTTTTATTAACCAAGAGCAGCCTTCTGAGACTATTTCTAAAATCTTTTTTTGGGGTAGAGAACTAGTAAATCTGAAGAAAGGGAAACATTTCCATTCCTTGACTCGTATTTGCCGTATCCTCAGTCATTCATTGTACATCTTTTCCAATTACACGATTTGCTCTTTTTTGTAAGCCCTGAATGCTTGCCTCACTCCACTTTCTGTACATCTCCAAGGATACACACTACATGAGCATCTTAGCAGATTAACACAAATGTGGGCTGGAACTAAAAAAAATAGAGCGTGATGCAGCAGAATAAAAATAATTTCTCTTCCCTGCAATAGAGTGGTGATAATTCAACACTCATTTTTGACAAAAATATCTGGAAAAGTATAATACAATATATAAGGCATAAACAAAATGCTGTCATGTGATATTAAAGTTGTGTTGGTCAAAGTGTGAGATAAGAGCTGTATGTAAAGATGACATATCAATTAGCACATTATACAGTTCAGCCCAAATGAAAGCAGACAAGGCTTGCAGATCTATCATTTATTATGGTGACGGTTTTGTTTATGTTCTAACTTACAGAAAAAAAGTCTTGCTTTGAGACTTTTTCTTTTTAACTTTTAGCAACACCCTTTTTCTTTTCATTGCTGCCTGCCTACCTGCAAAACTACATTGTCTTACCATCTAAGATTTATGGGACAGAAACGCTATAAATAAAATGCCTCTTCCATAAATCCTCACTCAAACCTTTATACTCTGACATCTCTCAACCTAACAGGACTCAAAACAATTGCTATGTTCTGCTGAAAAAGAAGGAATCTCAGCTCTCCTATGTAGCAAATTTTTACCTCCTCTACCATTACCTGTGTTTGATTCATTAACCTTTAAGTCTAAGTAATGCTCGTCCTGCATCTCTAATCAGTATGTGAGAGAGAAGGAAGGAGGGAAGCGAATTTTACATATGTTGGAGAAAAAAAGATATAATTGGAACATACTATTCCAAAAACTCTCAAAAGTTTGGACTGGTAGCTAATGCTGATAGATAGATGAAAGACTCAAGAATGTGTAGCAACTGTAAGGTGTTACAGAAACAGGAAAACAGGAGTTGAACTACTTTTACAGAACTCTCATTTCATAAATCCATAACAGAAACCTAAAGAGGGATATAATGCAAAACCAAAGACTTTAGCTATAGTTATGCAGAAAAAGTCACTTTCTGCAAACCTCTGGATTTTTTTCTATGAATAAATCTTACAAAACATTTCTAAATCATATTAATTGATCTACAAAAAAAGATGTATGTATTTTCAAAGGTGTAACATGCAATTTATCAGCAACAAATATCAAAAGGGCATGAGAAATTCTACTGAAATAACACTTTTGTAATTCTTTTTATTTTTAGTAAGAAAACCAAGTAGTAAATTTAGGGTAGTTTAAAATAGAACTAAAAAGCAGCTGAGTATTTTCATGTTTTGGCCAAAACCTCCATTAAAACAGTTACAATATTAATGCTTTCTGAAGGTAAGATCCGGCCTGTAAGTTTCACATAAAACCTTCTCCTAACTGGACAGTTTACAAGGGTCATGTGACCAACTGCAGATCACTGATAAATAAATTCTTGCCTGGTAAGTGGAAAAGAATGTTGCAGCTAGTTCATCTCTTACCACTGCATTCCAAAGGGTTAAAGAAAGAGATCTACATGATACTGCTAAGTTACTAAAATAATTTATTTAATTATGAGAAGATTCAAAATCCATAATGACTGTTCCATTATTGGGCTTGAAAAAATACTAAGCTGCAATATTTTCCATTTTATCTGTTAGGGTTATTTCCTATAGTGTTCTGTCATCCAAATACAGAGAAAAATACTGATGCTGTTAACAGCACGATGTCAGCAACAATACTATTTCTGAAAGTGTATGGTAGAAGTGTATTTATAAAAAACACTACAGAATCTAAATTTTTAATGTGATTAAAATTAATTAATTAAAAGTATTTTTTTCTAGAAGTTCAAACATACTGTATTAAATTCTGTAATCACAAATTTCCAGGACCTAAGAAGAAAATACACTTTGCTGTTTGATAAGACTTGCCCATGCAAACAATAACAAATGAGCTGTCATTTACTTTCTTTACACAAAGGCCTGCAGAGTAGAATTTGGAACAAGTAAGTGTATGCAAATACTAAAACAAATGTACGTTTTAGCATCTAACTATTTCGCAAAATGCCAGGGGCACATTTCAACCAGGAAAAATTTGAATTCTGCAACAGTTCAGCTTAAAGGGACTCTGTCAAGTAATTAGGCTTAAAAATGCTTTGTACATGGGAATAGACTGGGAATAAAGTTTAAAACAAGCACATGCAATCATGAAGTATGTACTACTTACTTCTTGTCAGTAGTTTGCTTTAATGCACCACCTCTCAAATTGCAGAGACAACATTCCTAAAAATAAAAATAGTGTAGAAAAAAGTGAGCTTTATTGACTGGTTACAAATCAGTTTTATTCAGCTGATCTTAAGGATATGTAAATTGCTAATGTAATTAATTACTGGGTTACAACCTGACAGATAAGCATTGCATCCCCTTACAGGAAAAACAGAAGAATACAATAATGAAAAGAGAAACAACTCAAAAAAGCTAAAGAGAAATAAGTTTTGAGTATTACTCTTAAACAAAGTGACAGAATCACTTTGAAAGTGATACCACATAAAACGGCATTTAATCGGTAGTGCCACAGAAAGGCCGGAATTGCCATGCAGCTTACTAAAGTAAAACAAAGTAAAACAACCAATAATTAGTTCAATGGAAGTTACTCGGAAACTGACTTACAAGCCATTGATCCAACTCAAGTATTTGCAAAATATGCTTGTCCCTGACAGTTCTTGAATTTATAAACCTACAGAACATGGGGCAGGTTATGCTTTTTGCAAGTTTCCTTTGCTGCAGTACACCTTCACTGCCTCGATCTTCAGTACAACTCCATCTGCTTTTAGGGCACTCAGCAAGGCATATTTCAGTGGTTCCCCGTTAATATGCCAAACAAATAGGGCTATTCCTGCCTCTACTTAAAACTGTGCCTTTGAACAGACACAAAGGCTTTTCTGCTTTCCAACCCTTCTCTCTCTCTTCAGTCTCCTCCTTTTCTGAATCTATCCTTTCCCTTTTTTTCCTTGTCCTGTCACAGGAAGAGATGAGAAAGTGTTTCCAGTGTTAGCTATTTTTCTTCCTGTCTCCATTTTTCTGGTCTCTACAAAGAACCAAATGCACAAAATGAAGTCAAGATATCCTGTGACTTGTATATCTATACTCAGAAAGAGAGCTTGTCTGCTGAACCTCTAAATTTAAGTTGTCCTTGAAGGGGAAAAACAAACAAAACAAAAAACTTCTCTGTCAAAGAGAGATAAGTCAAACAACTTCATCCCATTCTAGATTCACATGCTAAACTCAGTTTAATGTATCACCTCCTATTTTAGGTGCAAATCGTTACCCTTTGCAATGCTGTTGAACTACTGTACATAATCGCCCCTTTCTTTCCTATATGTAATTATCTTCCAAATATTTGTAGATTCTTATGGTATCCTAACCTCTTGGTATATTTTTTGCCAAGCTATATATATTAAATTCCCTTAACTACTCTCCAAGGTGATTCAAATCATCTTCACATTCTCCTTCTGTCTGTTGCCCCTTCTTTGGGTGTCATTAGGATAATGAGGTCCTGCCATCTACATAGGTATACTCTCAAGCTAGGCAAAGAACCATTACTATCTTTGTTATCCTGAATATATTTTGGTTTCAAAAAAACCTCACTTGGAAAATTTATTGAAGTACGTAGGCATGACATACAGACTTTGTTCAACTAGATGCTAAGGAATCATGTTATTAAGGCTTTATACACCTTAATTCACCATGCTGAACTATTCTGAAATAATACAACAAAAATTCCACTAAACAGTTAATGGGCACCATGCACTGTTTCCAGTAAAGTACTATTTCAGTCATGGGAAATTTGCTTCTAATTGGCATTCAGTTCTCAAAGGCAAGCACTTACATGTGAAAACTACAGCGTGAAACAGCCTGCAGATTCTTTAAACCTATCTGGGAATCCTGAGGACCACCGTAGCACAACCACAGAGTAACCCTACAGCACGGCATCCTCTTCAGTTTGATTCACCTTAGAATCTTGCTTACAAATCAGCAACGATCTATTTCTTCAGCTCCTACTTTGAGTGATCTCGACACTCTGAGGGAATGGGTCATCTTTTCTCCTGTCAGTGTTGTTTATCTTTATAAACAGAGCTTGGCCACCATCATAGCGAGATACGGACCAACAGATTGGGTCCAACCTGTTAGTTTTATATATGACAGTTGGAGGTGCAAGATAAAACCAGTAAAATGGGCATACATCTCCATGACCACATGAAAGTAACAAAATAAATGAGCCAAGCAGCACAGAAAATAGTACTTGAAATGGAACAGCCATTCAGGAAGGGGCAAATACCATGATCTCCTAAAAAAAGAGCCGTGCAGGACTTCTTGACGGTCTGATTCCCAACTCATTTGCAGAGTGTGAAGCTTACAATGTAGAGGTAGAATAACATCTGCAGACTGGGGAAGAGAGCACAAGTCTGACTCAATAGAAGTCTTTGGCTGAGGGGGGGAAGCTTCATTCTCCATTTGCAAGTTTAAAAGTTCAGTGGATGCCCCACCTGTGGATCCCTCACAGTTCTTTTTTAAATTGAAGTACTTTCTCATACTTGCCATAAAAATCCTTTAGCTGACTGCTTCTCTGTTCTGCAAAGTAACAGTCCGTTCGCCCCTATTTTACAAGCTTTGATGTTCTTATGCCAGCTTACTTTGAAATTCATTACTAGAATAATTATGAACTTTTCCTCCTTCTAACAGGTGGGGGTTTTTTTAACTTTTAAGGAAAACCTTAATCTCATCATCTGCTGTGTAACTTATTAATGCGACTAGAGAGTCCACGGCCCTAAAGTAGTTTTACAAATAAATTAAGCTAAAATACATAAGATGTTGCCAACAAATTTCTTTTGAAGGCTTACTGTCTCTTTACCACTGTCAAAATAAAGAATTGTGAATTAGACACTGCAAGAGACAGAAGTCATAATCCTGACCTACTAGCTACAGGACTTTCACGCTAGGTTAAAAAAAAGAAATTTAAACAAAAGAGGAAAACAAAAAAGAGAAGGGGGGGAGGGGGAGGCAGCCCAGAGAAAAGAGAAGGTGGCTGTAAATATCCTTATGACCAGCTAGAAAAAGATTCCACCTATGCAGGACCTGTAGCAACCAAATTTGACCCCTTCTCAAAAGCCACCTGTACAAATCGTTGGTGAATAGACAGTGGTGGTGGGTAATAACTGTTCACTGTCTCCTGGATACAGGCGATAACAACTTAGGCCCGTAGAAGATTTCACCAGTGTTCATAGCAGACCGGGGCAGGAAGGACCATTAGCCTTAAAGCCCATTAAATCCATTTTGTAAATCATACCTGCATTGCAATATATTGTCCTCCATCCATGCGACATGGCTATCACTTTACCTCCAGTTTCAACATACTCCAAGTAATGAAAACACAGGGGACCTGATATTAAGATAGACTCATATTCCTAATACCAGTATACCTGCCATGGATGGCAGTGAAATCACATGTACATTAGCAATTACTATCCATGTTCTCAGGAGAGAGAGAGTGTTTGTGCATCCATGTATGTCTGCTGTCAGCCTGTGTGTAAAAATCAGGATAGGAAGACTTCATTGTAGAGCACCACCTTATAATATATCCAATCTCTGATTCACTATTACTTTGCAAATCCTTTAAACAAGTAATTTTGTATTTGCATTATGTAATAATTTCTTAAGCATATTATTTTACACTTATCTAAATTAAATCTTAGACTATTTTCAATTGCTCATCTTCTTAAAAAAATCTCTGTAACATTCCAGAATTACAAAAGAAAACTCTCCCTTCCAGTGTCTGCATAAAGTAAGATGTCTCCATATAATTCACACAGTTTAGCACACTAACATTCACTTCATCTTTTAGCTTTTTAGTGGAAATTATGCATTTTTTTCACAACAATGCAGATCCTATCCACAGTTTCTGGACTAAACACTTCCCCTTGCTTACAATGAAACTGCATTTTGCAACCAGCGTTCCTAATCTGGTTTATTTTTCATTTCTCTGTTTCAACCACTGCTAGAAACTGCAGCAAAAGCCTGAAGTCAATGTGAATTAACCATGCTTAGTTTGGTACATATATCGAAAAGATAGATCACCTTTTCTGGAATGATATGCCACTACTCAGGCATAGCTGCATATTAATTATTGTTGCATGGATAAATACTACACAAAAAACAAGCCTGTTCAAACTCATTTGTATTTTAAAATGAATGCATTTGGTTGCCTTTGAGTATTTTTTACGCTGCCAAGATTCAAAGTCATATTGACAGTAAAGCAGTTTATAAAAAGCAGTTTTCACACTTCCATATTTGCATACTTACTTCATCAGCAATACCATTCTGCATGAGACAGGAAGCTGTCTGACACAGCAAGGCAATAGAGTTCAGCCAAGCCATAGCAGAGATATATATAGTAAGCTATATAATGGTTATTCTTATGGACAACTATGAACATGCCCCACATGATCCCTTTTCTTGTTAAACTGCTGTTTCTCCTTTCCTCTAAGACCTTGTAAATTACAATGGCATCTTCAAAGAATTATATTTCTCCAGTTAAATTAAATATATAACTTATGTCAGTGGAAGAAGACAGGGTAAAATAAAACGTATGTTATTCCTAACAAATTTTGTCTGACACATTTTCAACAGCTTCCTTGTAAAAAGCACTCTCCATAATCAACCTAACAATCTCTTACAGCTCTTTGACATCCCTGCCATTACGAAATTTTTTGTAACAGCTAACCTGAAGATTCCCTGCTGTAGCTTAAGCCTTTTTCTTTTTACTTTAAGCATCATAAACGTGAAAAACAGATTGTTCCTCTCATTTTTGCCATTTTCCATCTGCAGCCCCTTAGCAGGTTAAACAACTGCAACCCTTTCACCTACTGTCTTCATCTGCAGCCCTGTTTTCCCCTCTGAAATGCAACGAGGGCAAAGCCTTCGTCATGTCAGGCAAAACATGTTTAGTGGCTACATCTTGCATCCCACATCTAGGGAGATGTGTTCACATAGTGTTAACTTTTGTTCTGCAGTGACTTGTTAAGCTCATGCACTATAACTTCAGGACCTCTTCTAGAGCAGAGGCTGGTATCTCTGCTCCTCATTCCTTTGTCTGTATTATAGCTTCAGCATCTTGCACTTTTCCCTATTTAATTGCATCCTGTTTTCCAGAATATATCAATAATTTATCAAGATCTTGTACATTTCTGATTAAGTTTACTTCACAGGCCTCACTAAAAAAAAAAAAAAAGAGCTTGTATTCAGGTAACATCAGCTGCGACAGCTTCTTCTGCACAAGAGACTACGCAGGCTGCGGTTGGTCAGGCCAGAGAAGAGAAGACAGTATGGTGTCTGAGAGATGCCAGTAAAATCATGAGGACTTGGAAAAGGGCTTGACTGAGTACTCCAATAAAATAACTAGGTGGCTGCTATCAAAGAAAAACAGAAAGCAGCAGATTCAAAACAAAACAATGATGTTCTTCACAGAGTATGTGATGGTTTGCCATATGTGGATGATACAATTTAACACCACTTGAAAAAGAAGCTGCCTAAGTTCATGAATGAGAAATCCAGCAAAGGTTACCTTTTACATAGTAAACACAAAGATACTGTCTTTGGCTAAGGCAGTTTCTTATTTGCATATTGCAGAAGACTGAGAGAGCATTAGGGAATGCTTGCCCAAGACTCATATTCTTCCCCAGGTATTCATTTCTGGCTGTGCTAGAGAGAGGATAACAGGGCAGAAAAGACTTTGGTTTAATTCACCTTACTATACTCTGTAACCTGACATTTTAAAGCTTTACAAAATACATTTTGAAATGTTTTAGAAAAGATACCTAGATATTAGGAATATCCCATCACTTGGCATTGCTAAGTATACACTGCAATATGCATTATCTATAACATACATTTAATTTAATTTTCATTTAATTTAATTTTAATTTAATTTAATTTTTCAAAAAGGTATTTTGATAACTTTATTATCACAGCTGTATTTAGCAGTGATACCAGAATGAATCCATTCAAGTAATTATACATTTTGGTTAGTGGTCTGAAGCACTGCAAGTGTTGACAGCATCTTCAGCACTAAGTAGGACACTTTTTCCAGTTAACAATGTATTTGCATTTTTTTCATCAACTATTTTCCCTGTGTGTCTATTGACTCTGACTAGTGTCTGAAAGCACTCAAAAATCAGATAAATGGTTAGGATAGTGTTTTTTTCCCAAATATTTCTAAAAAGAAGTCAGAACAGTTGTTTTCGGTTTTTAGAGTCAACTGCTACAAAGCTATGTCACAATAATGCTCACTTACTGGGCTCATTTAAAAGTAGCTGGTTCGTAGAAAATTGTAACTAATCAAAACACAAATCTAATGAACTCTGCCACAGCTAAGTCAAATAGATACAAATTGTATGGCTAAGGCAGATAAACATCTTTTGTTTTCTTCAAGCCACTCTGGTGGGTTTTTTAGATGAACCCTTGAACTAGTCTTCCATCTTCTCTCTCAGTTGCCTTGTAACGCCCAAGGTCACACTTCCTAATAGTATTAACACAGATGTCCATCTGGATATGGCATTGCTGCCCTTTCAGCCATCTCATTTCCCCAGCTTATTTATATTTGTGTCTGTATTGATCCTTGTGTAAAGAAAAAAGGATTGGTGTTTCTCTTAATATATTTGAAAACATCATTTTCAGAAACAGTCCGCTAATGAATATTTTAATCTTTCCACGCCAGTGGAATAATTTTCACTCAGAAAATGGCTTTTGAGATTATGTAATTTCAATTGAGAGGCCGTTACTGTATCTACTTCGAGCTATTACCTTAAAATTAGCTTTTCGGAGACAAACTTACTTTTTTTTTAGAGACAAAATATTCCTAAAAATAATAAATTGCAGATAAATTGAGGTCTAGTAAAAGGATTCACTTTCCTGTCTGGGAGCACCATTTTTTAAGAGTTGCTAGATGCTACCATACCTCTGGGTCCTTTCTCACTAGAACGTGCATATCTGCAGTAAAAAACAGTATAAAGTATGAAATTAAGACTGTTCCATAGCTGAATATGAAATATTTGTGCAATAGTGGTTATTGGTCACTAAGATTTAGAAAATGTTTACAGTAGGAAAAGCAACTGTTCCCAAGCATCTGAAGAAAGATTACAGACATCTTCCCCTTTGAAGAGAAGTCCAAAAGACTGAGATTAGCTGTGTTAAAAAATAAATAAGTATTGAAATTAGGTACAAAATACAAAACTGATCATTCTTCCTGCAAAATACAATGAGACTGTGAAAATCACTGCCAGAGGATAACACTGAGGCTAAACACTTAGCAAACACACAAACAAAAATGGAATTATTATATTTCTACTGATAAAAAAATATGCAGGGTTCTTCCAATTATTATAAGACAATGTTTGGAAGTGACAGTAAATATTAGATTTAAACCTGAACATCTTTAGATGAAAATTTGTATCTTCAAGAAAGCAGCCTAGCACCAGCTGTGCAGGGCAGGATATCCTGTTACTAGCTGTTGGCACCTTCTTCCTTCCCCTCAATGATTTTGCAGCAGTACTCCTGGAGATCAGATATGGTCTTTGAGGGCAAATTTAGATTGGACGAGGTTGGTGGAGGTTCTCCGGTCCAATTCCAGCTCCAATCAAAACTGCATCTGACTGAAATCCTGCTTCACCCTGCAGGGAACGGACCACCCCTTCCTTGCTAAGATGAGAATATTCACACACCTGGAGGTGCCCAAAGCTCTCAAGACTTTTTACGTGGGTATCAGTAGCAAAGGTTGACTTGGTGAAATGCAATGAAGGGAATCCAAGGTCAAAATGGACTTTGAGTCTGAGTATTATGGCACTTAGGATAAAAAGGTATTTTCTAGTTTTAACCATCTTCAATTCAGTTTCTGTGACAGACAAACTCAGTATTTACAAACCTGTTAAAACACGTGGTGTCAAAGACCGTTTTTTTACAAGCAATGCATATCCTGTTACTAGACTAATACCAAAACCAGAAAGAACTATTACGCTCCCCACCTCCGAGTCTACACATGGTTACCATCAGCATTTATAAGTAATTCCCCCGATAAGTCACTTTTCTGCAGAGAAGGTTCAGGAAAATCCAGATTTAAAAAAAAATAAAAAAATAAAAAAATCAGGGCTTACTTTTCTGAAAAAAAAAGGAGGAAAACACAGAAAACAAGTTTTTAACCGTTCCTGCTATAGCTAGATTTTTATGCCAAATAATTTATTTTTATTAACAATATCCAAATCCTTTTAAAGCTTGGTAGCAAAATCAGATTGAAAATTAAGATGCTGTATACCAACTCACGTGTAAAGAGTTAATTTTGGCAGTTATCACGCTCTGAAAACAGGAGTTTATAATGGAAATGCTGACACTGTATCAGTGAGAAAAGCACCACTATAAAAAGATTGTTCAAAATCATTATTTTCAGTAGGGAGAAATAGGGCAGTTTCTGAGCTGGAATCCAGAAAGCTCTTATGTGCCACTTTTCTGACGCCTTGCGAAAAACAAACAAACAAAAAATCCTTCAGCTGATGTAATGGGCTACTCTAAACACAAAATATAAACAATTCAAAAGAGTCTGGTATCAATAGTAAAATACAAAGCATGAAAAAGCTCATTTACAGAAAAAACAATTCTGCTAAGGTGCCTAACACTTGCTATTCAACATAAGATCTGTTCTCAAAATCAGTGCCAACTGACCAGATTAGGTGTTGAACTATTTCTGTAGCACTATGGTGGGTTAGAATAACGTCTGAAAAGTCACACTGCTTCCTTAACACTTTTAGTAACAGGTAGCTCACTATAAAGTAAGGCATTGAAGTGCATTTACCCATTTCTTTACTTGCTCTTCTTTCTCTTTCCTGTCCCAAATCCTTTTGTCCTCTAAATAATAAAAAGTACTTATGTTTATGTACTATAGCTACTAGGTGACCACATCCTTGCACATTGTACAGTACGTTGCATTCTCTGTAATGTCAGTCATTACTCTTCCTGACTTCACTAACTTTCTTTAGCTGAAGCATTTAAGATTAATGAGGCGTTTGTTCTCAATCAAGGCACTTTGTATGAATACAGTTACACTTTCAGGAGCCATGCAGATGCCTTATTTAATATTATTTGATTTTTTAATTGTTTCAGGGGATTGATTTATGGCTATTTTTTGTCCATTAGCATAGACAAATTTGGTATCACCCTTCTTTTTTGTCAATAATCATTATCAAACAGGAACTACTGCCTCGTAGAATACCAAGATGTGCTATGTTATCATGGATCCAAGTGCATCCTGGAAGGTGAAAATTTTACATAAAATATTGTAAAGCATATTACTTCAGCTACTTAGAGACATTGCAGCTGCTAGAAAGCAGTATGCTTCTGAATCTCAACAGCAGTTTCCCCTGATAATATACAAAATAGAATCCCCATCAGAGAAAAGTCTGGCTCTGTAAATCCGAGTCCACTTAGACATTTTTCTCTTTCCATGTTTTAATGATGCGCATAGTTGGGATTCACACATAATACCATTTCATTCAGCTATTAATACTGCTCTCATTTTTATAGTGCTGTCATAATTCAACGCTTTGCAAAATTATACTGATACACAAAAAAAACTAGTAGAGAGCAAATTTTCTATAAAGTTAACATAACTCCTGGGAGTTTAAGAAAGTATCACTTAACAGAACTAAAACCAATACTTAATTGGTAAGGAGAGGACATTGAACCAATGTTTGTACCAATGTTTCATAACTTCCACTTTATTCTCCACTGCATAAAACTTTTCTTTCTTCTTGTTTTCCAATCAACCTTCCCTTCAGGATTAAAGCCTTACCCAGAAGGGAATTCCTCAGCCATATCTCCTCCTTCTATGAACCAACGTGAAGAGGAAGGAGAATAATTTCAGACCTTCAGGAAGATGAAGGTTCAGAGAACAGGTATTTTCTGATAATTAGATCTTCTCATTTTTTGCACTTTTCCGATGCAAGTGAATTCTTAAAGACATGTGATATATATAATTCCCACATGAGTCAAATCACAGTTTCACATCTTCTGCAACAGCTACAGTTTTTAGGAATGCTTATCCTGAACAAGAATTTAGATTAATAGGATTTTTTTCATTTGTTTCAGGTAGAAACTTAAAGTCTGAACCATGTTAGTTGGAATTTAATATACACTCACTCTATATTCCCTACAGTAAAAAAAAAGTTAAGCATATAAGTAATGTTCTTTAATTACATCTCCCACTTCAGAGAAACTTATGGTACTACACAGCAATTTGAAAAACAATTCAAATATTGTAACAACAGATATAGAAAAAATTAAAAAAACTGATTCAAAAAAGAAACATATGCATATATTTCAAAGGTAGCATAAAACTTTCAGCTGCAGGTTGGCAAGACTAACATAAATTGCAGATTTTTAAAAGGGCAAATAGTACTCTGGGCAGCAGTATATTCAATTAAGTTGTCTTTTTTTATAGATGTACAGAAGATTGGTTAAAAGAGAACCACATTTATCTTAAGTATAATGCTAAGATTTAGTAAAAGTATTGTACTATTTTGAAGTGAAAGCTGTTAGGATAATCTAAGGTCCAAACTCTGAAGAGACAGAAACATGATTGTAAAATGACAAATAGGACCAAAATAAGTATCAGCAATTCTTAATCATGCTGATGTCAGCCATGAGGTTCCATATAAGCAAAAATACACTAATAAATTTAAGTTGTATATCAAACTGATAATTTTTTCTCCATTAAGAACTACCATCACGTTGCTTTGCAATGAAGAATACTATTCAAACAGATCAAAGAGAACCACAGAAAAAAGAAACATCAGTGTCCATTTTATCCTTCTACCTCAACCCACCATCAAATCTTCTTCAATTATTCCTGCCAACATGTTTTTAAAAATCGTGGAGTAGTTTCTACAAAATCTCTATATACCCTATTCCAGTAGTTCACTATTTTAGAAATAAAAATTTGCTAAATTTCCCAGTATTAACATAAACTTCTGCTGATGAAGTTTAAGGCTGCTACAAGTCATCTTGTCCCTAAAATGAGAGAACGGCAATTGATTGTGCTCATCTTTGCCATACACATACAATTTTACATGAGAGAATGTTACTTATTTCTTTCCTGTCTTCCCTTGGCTACACTAAGAAGGTTAATTCTTCTCAATCCTCCCTTATGGAATGATTAAGTCTATTGGAAATTATTAAAAGAATTTGGGGTTTGGGTTTGTTTTTTTTTTTCAGTTTTGCAATTTCAATTGCACCTCTTGTTTTCTTCCGTCCCATTCAGGCTCATGTTCTTTTAACTACATGTGTTCATTGTTAGACACACTAAAATGTGTCTCCTCACCAAAGCTGAAGAGAGCAAAAGGACTGTTTTTCAGGTTTTACTTCCAGTACGAGGCTTAAACATCCTTGTTGTGATGTTTCAGGTTCTATAGAACTGGTGACTTACTTTCAGTTTGTGACCAGAGTGGTCACAACTGCAGTTGGCAGCAGGAGCTACTGCTCAGTTAGGCACTCCCATCTTATGTATTTATAACTGATAACTCCTCTCCAAGTATTGCACCCATCTCTGTTGAATTCAGTGTGATTTTATGCCATTTCTTCAATATAGTAATATTATTATTGTCTTACAAAATAGTAGGATCCAATCCAAATTAGTAATTGGATCCAATCCAAAACAGCAATACTAACCCAAATTAGTAAACCCCAGCCTATACAAAATGCCCAAGGCCCTTGGTACTTACAGAAGATGCATCCAGAATGCTTCTTATTAATCCATTCCCTTCACTGAAATATTGAAATAACTGAAGAAAATAGTATTTTGAGTAATACTTGAAACACACTTGACAGTTGTGAAAAAGTCTTTGATACATTCTGTAAGTTTTAACACCTTGGTATCTTGACATGAAATAAACTCCCCCATCTCCTGTGCAATTATCTTCAACAACTCAAAGCAGACCAGTCTAGATTTCCACGTATGTTCCATAAGGACATGGAAAGTAATGAGCAAACATGGCACAGAACTTTATCACTCTCAGTGATTTTAAGAGTCTGATGACAATGATGGCTGGTAGCCTGAGATACTGAGGGTTGAAAGCAAATCCATATTCCTGTATGTTTGGCAACTATTGATTTACATCCTCTTCTTGATTTACCTCTTCTGTCACTCGAATATCAGAATTTAAAACACTACCAAAAGCCTATGAAAGTTAGGATGGATGAAATCTTTTGCTTATTCCTTATTCCCATGAGCTGTCACAGCAAAAAGTCAGTTGGTTTGCTCTTCAATACATATCTATTTTCTTGGTGTTTAGAAATTGATAGAGTCATCATTTGTTTAATAATTCTCTTGGAATCCAAGATAGGTTGACTGCCACATAATTCCTTGGGTCACCCAGTTCCTGCCTTTTCAAAAAGCAACACAAAATTTTCCAGGCTGCTGCCACCTCACTTAAGCTCTTCAAACTCCCAGAGATAATCACTAATAGTGCTGAGATTGCTTCAGCGTTTCAAGAGTTTTGAAAGACCCTGCTATTAAAAAAGTTAAATGGGTATCATTCACATATGGGTAAATAACAGAGCGTTATTCATATACTTGCAACTGTTGGATTTTTGCTATTTAACTCAGGTTGCAGATGCCTAATATCTCCCACTCCTACATTTTTCAGCTAACACTGAGTAGTTCACACTGACACGCGAACAACATGCAGTAACAAAAAGTACAACATAGCAGACTATGGAGGACAAGTTTTAAGTAAATTTAGTACTAGTGAGGTCTCTTCAATCTTGAACATTTCATTAAAACTTCCAAACTGAATGACATCTTATGACATTAAGAATGCTAATTTTATTCCACACACATATCTAAATGAAGAGGTCTCTTGGGGCATACGTTTATTTCACTGAGATCACCAAACCACAGCTATAGAAAGATGAAGTTGTCAGCACTAACAATTTAGATGTACAGCGATCAATACACATACAAAATCACAGCAAATCTTCACAAACCTCTTGAGTGGATGGACTTCAAGGCAGAGACTGGGGGAGCAAAGTCCCTCCCACCATAAGAGAAGATCAGGTTGGTGACCACCTGAGGAACCTGAACGTACAGAAGTCTATGGGACCTGATGAGATACACCCCACAGTCCTGAGGGAATTAGCTGATGTAGTTGCCAAGCCACTCTCCATCATATTTGAAAAATCATGGCAGTCTGGTGAAGTCCCCAGTGACGGGAAAAAGGGAAACATTGCACCCATTTTTACAAAGGATAGAAAGGAGGACCCTGGGAACTACTGACTTGTCAGCCTCCCCTCTTTGCCTGCAAAGGTCATGGAACAGATCCTCCTAGAAGCTATGTGAAAGCACATGGAGGACAGGGAGGTGATTCGAGACAGCCAATATGGCTTCACCAAGGGCAAGTCCTGCCTGACCAACCTAGTGGCCTTCTATGATGGAGTGAGTACATCATTGGACAAGGGAAGAGCTACAGATGTCATCTATCTGGACTTCTGTAAGGCCTTTCATACGGTCCTCCACAACATCCTGCTCTCTAAATTGGAGAGATACGGATTTCATGGATGGATTGTTTGGTGGATGAGGAATTGTCTGGATGGTCACATCCATAGGGTAGTGGTCAACAGCTCAATGTCCAGATGGAGATTGGTGACAAGTAGTGTCCCTCAGGGGTCCATCTTTGGAACAGTACTGTTTAATATCTTCATCAAATACAGAGTGATTGAGTGCACTCTCAGCAGATTTGCTGATGACACCAAGCTGTGTGGTTGACATGCCTGAGGGATGGGATGCCATCCAGAGGGACCTGGACAAGCTTGAGAAGTGGGCCCGTGTGAGTCTCATGAAGTTGAACAAGGACAAGTGCAGGGTCCTGCATGTGGCTCAGGGCAACCCCAGTATTAATACAGGCTAGGGGATGAAATGATTGAGAGTAGCTCTGCCAAGAAGGACTTGACGGTACTGGTGGATGAAAAGCTGGACATGAGCCGACAATGTGCCTTGGGCTGCATCAAAAGAAGCATGACCAGCAGGTTGAGGGAGGTGATTCTGCCCTTTTGCTACGCTCTGACAAGATCCCACCTGGAACACTGTGTCCAGCTCTGGGGCCCTCAACATAGGAAAGACGTGGACCTGTTGGAACAGTCCAGAGGACGGCCACAAAAAAATATTAGAGGGCTGGAGCACCTATCCTAGCAAGACAGGTTGAGAAAGTTGAGGTTGTTCAGTCTGAAGAACAGAAAGCTCCAGGGAGACCTTATTACAGGCTTTCAATACTGAAGGGAGGCTTATAGCATAGATGGGGACAAACTTTTTAGCAGGGACTGTTGCAGACAGGACAAGGAATAATGGTTTTAAACTAAAAGAGGGTAGATTTAGGCTGGATATAAGGAAGAAATTCCTTACAATGAGGGTGGTGAAACAGTGGAACAGGTTGCCCAGTTCAAGGTTAGGTGGGATGGGGCTCTGAGCAACCTGATCCAGTTGAAGATGTCGCTGCTCTTTGCAGGGGTGTTGGACTAGATGACCTTTAAAGGTCCCTTCCAACCCAAACTATTCTATGATTCTACAAAAATTGGATTTTACCTAGTAAGAATGCCTTTCCTACTAAAATGAAAACACATTACAGAGATAGAAATTGATTCAATAAATATTTTAATAGCTATTCACTGACAGAACACTAAACATTATAGATGGACCATATTTTTGTCATGAGCTGTTCTAAGTCACATGAGCTGTTCTAAGTCTTTTGTTTTCCCCAGTTTAGGTAATATGTGGATTCAAAATACCAGTTCCTCTCTTGTTTCCTTAAGCATTCTTAACATTCACAAAAGAATCTTAAAATGTTGTCAGTGTAAAAGGAAAATCAAGTTGTTTATTGTTACTTTCAGTTTGCTAATACTACAACTGTGAATTTCTAATAGCTGACTGTCATAATTGCAAGACGTGATGTTTGAGAATGCAATAGTGCATTTTTCACTAGTTTGAATTCTCATTTCATTTTCAACATATCTCAAAATTTTATGATGTCATTTAATGATTTACATTTTTAAGGCACCTGAAATATCTGCTATTAATTAAACAACTGAATGAAGAAAAGCTATACTGTCATCAAAACTGATTATCATATTTCCTCAAGCTGTTTTAAGGAAAAAAAATATTAGATGACTTAACAGGGCAACTGATAGATTGTTGAAATGTAAAATCTTTAAGTGTTTGGATTTTTTTTAAATGAGTATATGTTTTAGGATTCTATGAACTATTAATAGGTTATCTATTCATTACTTGCTGTATAACACTATTTTATATTTTTTTTTAAGTAAAATAATAGGCACTTAGGAGGTTCACAATTGAAACCTTTTTATGCTTACACAGGGCAGTAAACCTTAAATGCTGTAAAAGAGCAATTTCATTCTTGACTGTAACTTATTATTCTCTTTCCCTTATTATTCTCTTTTCTCCAGCTTCCCACACATACATACCAACAGTATAAAATATTTAGAAGAAATCTCATTTTTTTCCTCTTATGTGCATTTAAATTTTCAGTTGTTTCCTTGAATGTTTTACACAAACTATATTCTGTTAGCCAATACTTTTCTTGAGAGTACAAACCTACTCCAGGTTTGTCTATCAATGTGCTATTACATTTTACATTGAAATATAATCATATTTTACAAATAATTTTTCCCCAGCAAATGTGTTTTCAGAAAAAAATACACAGGCTACACTTCACATGCAATCATGCACGTGCTTCTTTTTGTTTTTCCTTAATCTCTAATGTTTTAGATAACTAAGCAACGTGTGAAACTTACAGCTGTCCAGGCTTCTTTTCTGCATCGAGAACACAACCATTCATTATGGATTTCATAAGAAGGAACACCGTAGCAACCTAGAATAAAAGACAGATGGATTGATTAAGTCATTCTGCGTTTCTATCTATGATGTCATACAATTCAACTGTGTATAAACACTAGTAAAACACATCTGCTGAGACCAAGGAGATTTTTCAAGTCTCATCTTACTGCTAGTTCCATAATCTATGAAATATATACATTAGACACACACAAACTATTCCCAAAACTCAAAAAAACCCCACCACCCTAAAAAACAAAAAAAAAGAAAAACAAAAAAAAACCAAAAACAACCAAACTGAAAAACGAAACAAAAAGAAAATCCACCCCAAACACCCAAACACTAGGGAATTTCCTATTTTATTGCAGTTCAATAGCAAATCAACAATTCTCCATGCAGAAAAATGTACAATTTTAATTAATGTACTGGCATTCATTCTATGCCATTATACTGTACTTCCATGTAAGAATTTTACATGGACTTCTTAACTCTTCAAGCCCTACTGTCTAGAGAAGAGACTGCAGTAAATCCATGCATTCATAGTCACTCTTGAAACAAAAAAAAGAATGCAAGATGAAGGAAATAACTGCATACCTAAAGTCAACAGCAACATTCACAAGTCCTCAAATCCATCAGGATTTCACCCTGACTAGTTAATAAGGACATACTAAGATCACACAGCGGTTTAAAATATGAGAAGTCAAAGAGGAATTTAACAGCTCAGAATTGAAACAAGAATCAGAAGTTTATGATTATTGAAAGTTTACAGAAAAGTTGATTCTTCACTATTTTCACAGCAATCATTTACACACAATAGAAAACATAATGTAGTTTCTTCAAAACTTTAGCCAGTGATTAAAGTAATACATATGGAAGTGTTCTTCAAGTACTTTTAAAGACATACCAGAAGCCTAGTTAATGATTGCTTATCAATAAAGCAAAATTTGAAACTACATTTCTGCCAACTGAAAAATTAGTTTATTTACTTGCATGAACCCGTACAGAACACTTTGCACAGGAAATCAGAAGACTTGTTCCATCTTCTTCGATAAAGGCATTTGATGGATAGTTTTCAGTGTTTTCTTCACTATAAATAAAACACATCTCTGGAATAAGAGGTTTAGTCTTTTCATTTTCAGCCATCAATGCTTCTGCTGAGTTTGCTTCCCCAAAAGTAGGACTTTCTTCATCGGGATTGTCTGGCTGGAAAATAAACAAAATTTATATTTAAGTAAAAGAAAGGAGAGTTAGTCGTACTCTTCCTTTTGTCAATGATGAAATGACCTTTCCCCTCCCAGCTCTTGCACTAAAAACGTAACAGTTCTGTGAGAAAATTAACTGCTTCTAGGCATCTATCACAGTCATTCTATAGTTCCTTGATTGTTCAAATAAATGTGAAATCTAGACTAGCACTCAGCCTGCAAACTCGTGTTATTGCAGCTGTGTTCAATGATACTGTACCTCTGTCTCTCTTTGAGCCCTTTAACTGGGTCCAGCGCAATAAAAGTTTTCTTCCTAGTTCCCGTGTTGGGGGGATTCCAGTTCAGCAGCTTCAGAATTAGTACCATAGTACTATGACAGCATTTTCAGCTGACATTTGACACAGGAATTCCACAAGCCAGTACCAAACAGTGCATTAGACTGTTTCTATGGGAATATGATTCCCGAGAAGGCCTAAGTACTGTGAAAACACTTATTTCTTCAACACTGTGGGAAGGAAACGTAGAAGAGCCTCCAAAAAAATGCATTTGAAGATGGACACATAAGGAAATAGCTAAAAGATACAAACCTATGTGGATTCACCACCTCCAAAAGTGTAATTTCAAGGGGAACTACACATACATTAACACCACTCCTACATAAACCCTAGGAGAAGGCATACACTGTCTGCAACCAAGGATAAACGCAGGTGAACAGACTATCTGTTCTAATTGTATCAATACTGAGTTTATTTAATTCTCATACAAATCAAATGCATAAGCTTATATTATCTCTAATTTACTGGAAATGCAGCTAGTTCACATTTCACCCAGAGGTGGAGCTGTTCGGATCTTGCTCACCTTGTAGTATGGCATGAGGAGAGTGCAAATGGCACAGTGCGGTTCCTTTTTTGCACAAGCTGCATTGTATTCTTTTTCAGCATTGAAATTGGGTACTCTCGTCTGCCAAAGGTAGACCAGAGGCCTGGCCCATGTCTCCGTCTCTTGAACTTCCTCTTCAATTAAGGTAGTCTCAGGAAGTTCTTAAATCAAAAAAAGCAATTGGTTACATTGTAGCCTTGGAATGAAGACAAACAACCATGATCTCGCCAAGTGTGCTAATAATGAAGACAAAACAATGCTATAAGAAGTCTGTGTGTGAAAACAACTGCAGAAGTCTGAAAGAATTATGCATCTGGACAAGCAACACAAAAAAGCGCTTCAACACCTGTGTCATGAGCTGACTGCTCCACACAGAGCATAAGTATGTCACTAGTTCTACTGTTTACAATTTGTATTAATATCCACATTACATCTCACTCTCCCACTCCCTAATTCCTCTAACCTCTACCCCATAACCCTGTATGCATTCTGCCCTAAATTCCTTTCAGATGGAAGATGTGGCATCCTGCCAAGCAGACAAATCACTCTGTTCAACCACACTGGCACCTCTCAATTCTTTATGGAAAACGACACTCATTTTCCAAAGGTAAAAAGAGACAGATTGTTATAGCCAGGGATTAATAGGGAACAATCAGATCTAAGATGTAGCTGGACATGCATGCTGGACGCCACTACAGGAAAAATTATTTGGTAATATCAGTGATTTGTTCTGGATGTTGCAAAAGTTTGGTTTACTTATTAGCAGTGTTTCCATGCAGGACTCTATAAAGGTGACTTCATGAAATTAAACACCTCTAGGAAAGCTGAGAAATAAAATTAGACTGAAACTCAAAGAGAAATAGCTTATTCAATAGGAGAAATCTAAAAATGTAATCATTTCCTATTAAGAAAGATGTAGAAAAGGGAAAGTTGTGAAAAAGAGACTGGGTGTAAAACCCTTGCCCCAGTGAAATCAGTAACAGAACTATCAACAATCCAGTTAACACCAGAATTTCAGCCTCGCATGTTTAAGCTGCCTGGAAACCTCAAGGTATCTTCACATGCAACCTAGTCACTTTGCCACCTGCGAAATATATAGATTATGAGGAGGAAAATGTCTTTTCATTCTTGAAAGGAAAGCATTGATGACAGATGTTAAGTATATTTTTCGGGATTGGGTCCTTATACACTGCTCTGATTAATGATGAGGTCTGTGGTTCTGTTCATTCAAGTGGAGAGTGCCTATTAAATCTTTCTTGATCACTGGGAAGGCATGTAGGTGTCAATTAGAATAATTAAAATAATGTGACTGTAGGAGGAAAATGTGGAAAGTTATTGAACAGAACTTCCAGATAACAAACAAAGGTCTATAGTATGCTGCCCTTTTCTAATGATGTATTTAAGAAAAATTGTTTATTTCAGAAGAAGAAAATTCCAACAACAAAAAGATGTTTAATGAAGTACAATAAGCTGAATCATCACATTCCTTCAGCCCATGACTGCCTTCCACTTTATGCAAAAGAGGAGGCTTTATAGGTCTTCTCCTATGATAAATCGTCATGCATTGCTACAAAAGCACTATAAAGCTGATAGCATTTTTATCGGTGTTGAATAGAATATGGATTGAAATATTTGTCTATAGGCAAGCCAAATATAGCAAAAATAAATAAATTAATATATCCTGCATGTACATTTTATTTCATTTTTCACAGTTTCTCAAGAGAACTAATATCAATTCAATAAATATTTGCCAATAATCCAGGTAGAAGCACAAGTACAAAACATCCGCAAAAAAGCTGTCACCAAGTCAATACTCAGCAGCAGAGCTTTATGGTGGATAACACAGCTGTAGAATAGCAGTGAAGAAATAGCTGAACACAAGGAAGAAATGAAAATATAAAATGCTGGCAACACTTTCATAGCTTCCTGAATTACTTATTTTTTAAGTTAAAAGCCTAACTAAGCTTTTAGTTAAAAACATTCTGTCCAATCATATTTTTTCTATTGCATGCAATTTTCCAGAACCATAAAATAAATAGCTCTAAAATCTATGCCTCTGGTTCCATTTCTATCTAAGTTTTGCCTTAAAGAATGGTCTCACAAGTAGCTTCATCTTTGCTGATGTATTTTCAAAATTCTTTCTTTGACATTATTTTCTCTCAGGAGCTTATACTGCCATTATTTTAAATATTTTCATTATAGTTGTGACCTCACACAGAATTGAGGGTTTGACTGTGCCTGATGAAGAAAACAAAGAAGAATACAAAATTTACCATGAAGGTTTGTAACTTACATCTTCCATGTCTATTATCCACTTTGAAGCTGACATCCTTCGACTGCACCACTCCTTATCACTGCTAAATAATTCTTCCATGAGGGCTGAAGTCTTCACCCTGAACTTCAGCTTATTATGCTCCTCTTTAGTCAAAAATCTATCTTTGAATTTCCAGTCCTGGAATCAATTCTCTAGTTTTCTCTCACATAGTGCTCTGGTTTTCCACTGTCTCTAGCACATTTGCTGAGTTCATGACCATATTGTTTCTGCTTTTGATGAGAACAATATTTATATCTCAATTACATATAAACTCCACAATTTCAGTTCCCTCTTGTGATCTTTACAAATCCTTTCCAGACCGAGGGAGTGAAAAGAATGCAAGAGCCAGGAATGAAGCTGGCAGTGCTCTTACAACATTTTGTTGCTTTCAAAAGCTTTGTATTTGTTTTCAAACCTCATTTCAAATTAAGCCAGGGACAAAGTGCCATATGCAGATGTATTAGACTGCATCTTCCACAACCTCCAAAAAATTTAACATTATTTTTAATAAATTTATTTTCCCTTTTACATTATGTTTAGAGCAAGTACTTCCAGTTACTTATTCACTAGAAGCAAACCTCCCTCGTTTGCCTCCGACTCTATATCTCTAATTATGCATTCTATCTCCTTTGAGGTATGACTCTCTGCTCAACGCACCTAACTGCAGTCTCTTAGTGTCTTTGCATGAACTCCAGCACCCACGCTTTCTGATGTGATCCTCCTGCATATCACACCCTGCAATCCCATGCGCTTCACTATAACAAGCCCAGGACAGCCATGAAATGAAAAATATCCCTCCTCCTTTCAGAGGGAGACTAGTTAACCTAGTTAACTAGTTAACTAGTTAACCTAGCACTTCGTAAAGGAATGTTACACTAACAGTATATTAAATTAATAGACAGAATGGATGTGCTCTAAGGGATATAACCTTTGTCTAATCCTCTGTTATCACTACTGTACGGCTTGTGAATTTCAGTTCTCTTCAAGAATTTCCTAGGCAACCTTAGGCTTAATTTATCATCTTTCAGGGGCTTCAGAAATATTAGTCCATCTCCTTACAATCAACATTCCCCCACCCACCCACTGAAATCATGTCAAAAGCAATTGATATTTAAAAAAAAAAAAAAGTTGCAGAGTACACGACTCCCATTACAGAGTATGACAACAATGCTGGCTTCAACAACCTTCTCACCAAGTAGAATGTACAATCTTCTATGTAAATATTCTACAACAGTAGAACTTGGGTAGTTTAAATTTGTGTGCTTTTTCCAAGATGCACCAGTTTCACTGACAGGAAGAACTTCCAGGTCAGCTTCTCAGGCAGTAGAAGTGGAATTACCTTCCTGGTTTCCATAAGTCAGAGACATTATGGACCATAAATAAAAACTAGGAATCTGACTATCCAAAACAGGCAATGAAATGAAAAAACAGCTCTCAAACTGTTTGAGAGAAAGCATAGAGTATATAATCCCCTTGATGTAATAAACACTGCCATCCCAGCACACTTCATAGCCTTTCTTCACTTGTCCATTTGATAATTCCGAAGTACTATTTATGTCCCCCAAAAACTTGGAAATCTTGAGGAATTTTCAGAATTTTTCTTTCTATTTATCCAGTACTTGTCACTTCCTGTTATTCTTTTTAATGACTCCTTTTGTTACTTACTACATAACTGAAGAGCAACCAGTGACTTAGCTTAAAATAAATTTACTTCCCTGACTCATATTTGTATGTGTGGTTTCAGGGTAGACATTCAGGTGCCTCATGTGAGCTCAGTGTTTTTTTGACCAGATATGTCTGTTACAAGTATGGAAGCGCCTAGCACCTACATCTGCTTCTATGCAATGATAGAAAGGATACAAGACAACTACAGCCTCCAGTTTCCTCCACTCAAAATCCACCTTAACTGAGGATGCTCAGAGTAAGAATGGAGAACAATGTGTGGTGTCCATACTGAGTGAAAAATCTCAAAAGCTTCATTCTCATAAGCAGGCATACTTTCTCCTTCAACTACATATTAGTGCCTTTTTCCACTCTCAAGATCTGCAAAAATCATGGTGGAAGCACCAGTTCCCACAGTGAAAGAGAATCAAAAGTTGCCCTCCAAAAATCACATATCTGCTTTACAAGACCAGTAACATAAGGTTTCATGAAGCACTATGGACATGATGGTTCACTAAAAATGTTCTGTACTGGCATTATTCTGTAAGAGCCTGAGAATGTTGTCTCAGTTCTGACAGAGCAAGTTTTGACAGTCACTTATGCAATGCTGCCAACCAACAATACTCTATGTCATGCGCCACTATTCAGGCAAACATTCTTTGCAATAAACTGGCCTGGCTCCAAGAGCAGCCCAAGCCAGGCAATCTGAAAGATTCAGGTCAGACAATGCAGTGATATGAAACACAGCGTATGTTTATGGAGAGCATATTCTTTGTACAACACTTGAAATGGAGCTAGGGAATCTATCTTGACTTCTATGTCTGCTCTAACCTGGCTCAAATCACTGATGCTTCCTCACAGTTCACTGCCAGTAAGTGCATGAACAGGACTCCGTACAGGTGCATAGCAGAAATCTCTGGTGAGAACTCTCACGTGGCATGTGCTTTTTTTAGCTTTTCAGCATCAACTTAGATTGAAAATTAAGAATTAATCAAGACAAAAGTGAATAATGCATTCTTGATATTTTTTGGTAAAGAAACGTCAAATCAACTTAACTATAGAGTACATAATACATTTTGCTGTCAGAGGGAATAAAAGAAAATATTGAGTTGAACCTGCTAGCCATGACAAGGAAATTCAATGATGAACATGATGACGCAGGTCGGGCGCTTGGAGCCGGCAGCGGCTCCCAGGTCCGATTTGGAAGGGACATATGCGTCGGAGAGGCTCCTGTCCTCGCACATGATGGGGATGTAGCAATACACATCGATAGGCAGCGTGTCGCCAGCCAGCACCGTGATCCCCTTCTCGCCTATGCTGATGAACTTCTTTTGGAGCAAAATTGACGGCACTGTTCAAGAGACTGCAAACTCTCTT
Source organism: Vanellus vanellus (assembly GCF_965231255.1). Taxonomy (NCBI): domain Eukaryota; kingdom Metazoa; phylum Chordata; class Aves; order Charadriiformes; family Charadriidae; genus Vanellus; species Vanellus vanellus. The sequence continues at coordinate 56,660,162 of NC_138908.1, forward strand.
GCATAACACATAGGCACAGTGACAAATAAAGAACCATCCTGAAAGTCTTCAGTTGACCTGTTCCCTGTTTAATCTCCATCTGAATCATGATGCTCTACTTTAGATATAGTAATTATTCCCATAGCAACAAATATTGTATCAAAAATTGAGGTCATCACTTCAGCTACATAAATAAACATCTTTTTAACAGAACACCTTCTCACACAACACCATGTTCAAGTGTAAATGTTATGCTTAACCTTAAATATAAGCGCTACATACAGGAATTCAGAATTGCTTAACAATGCAACAGAACTTTAATTATTTGATTCACTTTGTTACAATCAAGCTCACTCATTTCCTGAGACCCTTTGTCTCCAAAGAACTTCAATAGATAAGACGCTGTGCTCAGAGGCTGACTATACAAAGCTGTATGTGCTCAGTCCCTTCTGAAACTGAGAAGAACCATCCAGCACACTTTCTCAGGATGTATTAAAATTCCGTAACAATAAAAATACAGTAGAGGGTCTAACTTTACTTTAATTGCAAAAATAAAAATCCTCTGGTTATCACATGAAGCCTTTACTATCTGGAATGTGACATGCCTGAGGAATTATATGAAATAAAAATCAAATAACGTACACTAAAATAAACCATTTTTACATTAAAAAGGACTGTCTACACAACATCTTGCACAATATAAAAATTAAATTAAACTAAATTTTTTAATAAAGATTAAAAAAATAGGACACTGCGTAAGAAAGGAAAATAAAGACTTGTACTTGCTCCATTGGAAACATCTATGTAGACATGACCTCAAAAACTGACAGCTAAGGCAGATCAATCACAGACAGGAAACAAAATTAAATATCATAGAACTTCTACAACCTATCATCCTTGTAAAGTTAAAAACATGACTGTAAATGTGCATTATAAAATAAACTCTAATTTCAAACTAGCCCCTACCTTTGCAGCTGTAAATTGAACTTCACATCACCCTTATGTGATCAAAAAGAGTCAAAGGGACCCTCTAAGATTCAGTTCATTAACAAGGATGTGTTACTCAAAGGAAACAAACATGAAATTATTATTCAGAGTTCCAAGAATTCCCTGATGCCAGAGAAAAACAAAAAACCCCAAGATCACCTTATCTTTGAACAAATTAATAGGAGCTCCATGTTCAGTGAATAATTTCTAGGACAGAAGAAATCTTGGGCATTTCATATGTGGAAGAGAACCTATTATTAAGCAGAAACTCCTTCATTCTGCCTAAAAAAACACTGTCAGTCTCCTGAAAATCTTTTTGATGATGGAGGTTTATTTTGTATGTAAATCAGGGCACTGTTCCTCTAATTTACACTTTAATGTTCCATTTACCATGTGACCAATCAATAAACACCTGAAACTGAAGAAGGCTCAGAGGACACACAAAGGGCTCTGTGCTTTTTAATTTCAGGGAAGAATCTAAGGAACAACTGGCCATAGCTATTGCAAAGGAAGCCGAATTTATCTCAACATTAAGGGGAAGAGAGGGTGGCCTTTGTTTTAGGTAAACGGCTATATCAGCTGGGTGGATCAGCTGGTTGTGTAAATGTTTCTCCCTGAGTTAATCAGAAGATTGCAAATGTCCTCCTGAGCCAGACAGACCACAATATGGGAAGTGTGTATATGGCTCAGTCCAACATAGAGTATAAAAAACCGAACATTGAATAAAATGAACTTTGAAGAGACCAACAGGTTTGAGCTGAATTCAGCCTACATATTCCTTCACAGCAAATGGTGACACCCAGCATTCATCGTTGTGACAGTGAGCATATACAGACTAGTAATGGGAATCACATTTATATTGTGATCCAACTGTATATTGCAATATACATGCTGTATTGTGATTTCAGTAGATTGCTGTATCACTCTGCTAATGCAAAATCCTGTGTAACAAGAAATATCTTCCAGTAAATTTGGTATTAAATATTAAGTACTTCTCATGTGGGACATCTAAAAGAACACAGTCAGACAGTGGCACAAGGAACACAGAATTTTGTTGTTTAGCACTGGTACTTAAATTGTATTTACAAGTAAAAAGACCAACTTAAGTTCTGCTAGCATATTAGGCATTTCAGTTTAAAGCAGCCAGAAACTTCCTGGATACGATGTAAACCTTCAAAGTTGGAGCATTTGTTTAAATCAAGTTCAAAGATCCTTTACTGGACACACTTTGACAATATATCCTACTTGGATTCGACTTATCAATACATCATTAAATACAACACTGATTTTGGTATGCTTTGATAATAACTATGGGGAGCGGCCTTCACACAGAGAGTGACATTTCTGCCTCTTACAGCCTCCCAAGGAGAACTTACCATGTAAGTCTGTTAGTATACGTATTTTTTTTAAATAGGCTTATATGAACAAAGCCTGTTTCTTGTAAGTTCTGTTACGTTTCTGGCTGTAATTGTATTGCATATTCATGCTGAAGTCTGAAATGGATCAATGCCAGGTCCCCAAAAAAGAATTAAGGGGATCATGTAATACGGGATACTCCTATGCATTTAAAAACATCTCCTTACTGCCACCACTAACAGTGGTCACAGATCTCGATTTCCCATGAACCACCAGGGCATTTTTACTTCACTGCAAATACATTGCTTTGTTGTAATATTTCTTTATAACATCCAATTCACAATGAGGTTAAATATTTGGTTTCCTAAGGGGACAGAGCAAGTGCTCTTATTTTCAGAAGAAATGCAGAAACACTTCATGAGCCAATTAATTACCTTAAATAAATATATAACAGTTGTTATAAACCTTATTGTTTCATACAATAATTCACCCATAGTGGTACTGACACTATAAGGTGATTAGCAATGCCAAACTCCATGCTAGTTTCTGCTATCATATTTGTACCTGAAAAGAATATTTATATAGAATTAATTAAGTTCTGTACTGTAATTTCGGATATACTAGTTCTCATTTATGCAATTATTTATATGCATCTGTATCCCTTTACATAGTTAAGAAAAGTGAAACAATTCATTAAAACAAACTGTGTAGACAAAAAGAAAATTATAGCCCAGAATGTTTTGGTACAAAGGAAACTCCTTCTATAGCAAAGTACTTATAAACAGTTACTGTGCTGCTTTCCAAGTGGGTAAGTGAATGAAATAAATGTTTTCACAAATGTTATTGGTTTAATAGTTTGTGGCAAACGTGCTCCAACACGCAATACTATTGCTTTGAATGGCTTTTGCTTACTAAGTTAAACTCATATTCTCAGACGGAAAACATTTGGGCCATTTGCAGAATGGGCTGTTGCCACTATTTGCTGATTTAACCCAGCAGATGTGAAAAGCCATAGATGCTAATACAGTACAATTTGCTTTTGCCAATCTCAACAACGATTTTGCTGCTTGGGGTTATGTTCCACTGATGTTTCCTGGCTTTGTACAGCAGCATTCTCTGCTATGAAGAGCATAGCAGCATCTGCTATTTTTCAGGTAGCTGAGCATAATCTCAGCCCTGGGAGGCATTATCTATAGTTTCAAATGTCCTGGAGGAAATAATAATAATAATAAAAAAAAGTCCGGAAAAAGGACTTGCAACTTCAAAACTTTACTGTTCCTGCAGTATATCAGCAAACGCAATTTCAGAAATTGTGTTTCTTTTTTCAGATTGTCATAGATTTCATAGCAAAATATTACATATGTAATTTTTTTTATTCCTTGTACTGTACAATAAATTTAATTTCCTGTATGGTACTGTACAGTAACAGTACTGTAATATATGCACACTTTCTTGGTTAGAGAGTCTAATTGCTGATTTATCAATTAATACTTCTGTTCTCATAAAAACTGTATGTAAAGACAGCCGTACTGAATCACAGCTCTGAAGGCTAAGCCTAAAAGCTCCTGGATTAAATAGGGTTTAGGTCAAAAGAAACTAACGGGGTGCTTTATTAAAAAAAAGTAAAATATCAGAAAGTGTAACACATCAGCTGTAGCACATCTCAAAATGTTTTGAAAGGTCAGAAAAAAATCAGAGTTCAAAAAATTTTTAAAAAGACAATTTGATAGAATTGAAAGATGCATTTAGATACTAGGGTACTCTGACTTTTCTTGAGCATATCATTAAAGTCCCATAATGAAATTCACATTTGTTTGGTGATTGAACTGTGTATTACAATTGCTACACTTTGCTAAATGTAATTTGTATTTGTATTGTGATTGAACTGTATATTACAATTGCTACACTCTGCTAAACGTAATTTGTACTTGCACTGTGATTTAAGTGCATTGCTGTATCACTCTGTTAAATCGAAATCCCATGTAACTTCAACTAATTTCAAATAAGAAAATTTTGTGTTATTCATCAAATCCTCCACATATGGAATATCTAAAAGAACCTGGCCAAAGTATATTTAACTCTGACATTAACTGGCATAGTTGGCATGATATTCCCGAGGGTAAGCAGTATCCATGAAAACAGTAATGACTACTTGGCAAAAACATGCCTCCTGATTTGGTGTTAGTCACAAACCAGAACCTAGCAGAGAAAACCTGCACTGTGATTAAGAACAGGTACTGGTAAGACTGGCTGCAGACAGGACCACAACCATTTAAAAGAGTAGACATAATTACTACAAATACTAACAGAAGCTGGAAAAATCTCACCAGTAACCTTGAAAAGGAGGGATGGGAAAACCATAACCAGGATTTTTCATGGATGGAAGAACAAAGCACTGATCCTGTTTACATTCAGGATGAATTTGAAAAATTGAAAGGTTCTAACAAGTTGAAGAAAGGCGAGAAAAACAGAGCTGTGAAGGTTGCTGGGTATTTATTGTGAGTAGTAGTGCAGAAGTTAGATGAGGATAAATGAACACATAGCATGCTAGAACAAGAAAGAGAAACAGTTAGAAAAGACAATATAGCAATGTACAATCAAAGTAAGTTCGTAGACTCAAAGTTGCAGCCTCAAATCATATGTGACGCCCAAACATGTAGGGATTACTTATAATGGTCTACTGAAACAGACCTCATTCAAGTGATGGCCACTGTGTATACAAAGGACAATATACAAATGAATGAGCACGAGATATCTGGTTGGATACAGATCCTTTTCAGGTGATTCATGAGAAGAAAGTATTAAGAAAGTGTTTGCTCCCATGGCAAAAACCAAATGAACAAAGAAAGCAATAGACCTAAACCAGTTGCAATCCACATATTCCTTCCTAGAGACTGGAAACATCCAGCATTGTGACAGTGAGTACCAGTGACAAAATTCACGTTTATCATGACTGAACTATATATCGCCATTGCTACAGTCTCCTAAATGTAGTTTGTACTTGTATTGCAATTTGAGTGCACACTGCATCACTCTGCTAAATCAAAATCCCATGTAACTTCAACTGACTTCAAATAAGTACATTTTCTATTAGGCACTGAATTTTCCATATGTAGAATACCTAAAATGACCCTGTCAGACTGTGCTGGACCCCAACTTCTTCCTCTAACAAATGGCAGGGTAACTAAAATCCATTTGATTTACATTGCTAGTCTGTTAATTAACTAATTTTGAGAAAGCTGAGTTCTCATGGCATAGAGAATAAGTTTACATTTAAATAATCTGTAAAACTAGTCTTACAGGACTATAGCATTGACATTTTTTTAAAACTACCAGTTTATTTTACATACTAATTCTTGCAACAAATTCATTCTCTACTTCAAACAGTGGACCATAAAAGTAGCTGATAAATTCCCTAAATAGCATCATAGAATCATAGAATGGTTTAGGTTGGAAAGGACCTTAAAGACCATCTTGTTCCAACCCCGCTGCCATGGGCAGGGACACCTTCCATTAGCCCAAAGCCCCATCCAACCGGTCCTTCCAGGGGATGGCGTATCCACAACTTCCCTAGGAAACCAGTTCCAGTGTCTCACCACCCTCAAAGTGAAATTTTTTTCCTAATATCTAATCTAAATCTCCCCTCTTCTAGTTTGAAGCCATTACCCCTCATCCTATCACTACACACCCTTGCAAAAAGTCCCTCTCCAGCCTTCTTGTAGGCCTCCTTCAGATACTGGAAGGCTGCTATAAGGTCTCCCTGGTGCCTTCTCTTCTCTAGGATGAACAACTCCAACTCTTTCAGCCTCTCCTCATAGGAGAGGTGTTCCAGCCATTGGGTCATCTCCATGGCCCTCCTCTGCACGCACTCCAACAGGTCCATGTCCTTCTTACGTTGGGGGGTCCACAGCTGGACGCAATATTCCAGGTGGGGTTTCATGAGAGCAGAGTAGAGGCACAGAATCACCTCCTTTGACTTGCTGACCACGCTTCTTTTGATGCGGCCCAGGACATGGTTGGCTTTCTGGACTGCAAGAGCACATTGCCAACTCACATTGAGCTTCTCATCCACCAACACCCCCAAGTCCTTCTCCTCAGGGCTGCTCTCAATCCATTCTCTGCCCAGCCTGTATTTGTGCATGGGATTGCCCCAGCCCATGTGCAGAGCCTTGCACTTGGCCTTGTTGAACTTCATGAGGTTTGCACAGGCCCACTTCTCAAGCCTGTACATGTCCCTCTGGATGGCATTCCTTCCCTCCAGCGTGTTGACTGCTCCACACAGCTTGGTGTCATTGGCAAACTTGCTGAGGGTGCACTCAATGCCAATATCCATGTCACCAATAAAGATGTTAAACACCACCGGTCCCAGTACCAACCCCTGAGGACCACAACTTGTCACTGCCTGCCCCTTGGACATGGAGTTGTTGACTGTAACTCTTTGAGTGCAACTGTCCAGTCAGTTCCTTTTCCACTGAGGGGTCCATTGGTCAAATCTACATCTCTCCAATTTAGAGACCAGGATATTGTGCAGAACAGTGTTAAATGTGCAAAGCAACATGCTTTGCACAAATCCAGCTAGATGACATCTGTTGCTCTCCCCTTATCCACCAACACTGTAACACATTGCCAAATTTGTAAGCCACAATTTGCCCTTAGTGAAGCCATGCTGGCTGTCACCAATCACCTCCTTATTTTCTATTTGCCTTAGCATAGTTTCCAGGAGGATCTGCTCCATGATATTGCCAAGCACAGAGGTGAGACTGACTGGCCTGTAGTTCCCGGGGCCCCTGATGAATCTAGCTCCTTGGCTGGAGTGGCTCTTTTTGCTTTATGCTGCACTCACGGTGCTCTCCTGTTGACCTGCAACCCATCTCCAGGTTGTGGGCCTCTACTACTGCATAAGTTTTTGGGGAATATGGAATGAAGAATTAAGCCGTAGTAGTTAATGCTCAAATTGTCAAATTGTCTACTAACTCTGGCTACCTAAGCTGAAGCACAAGCAACAAATTCTTACTGATATTAAAAAACATGAACTACCTAGTGACTCCAGAAACACAGATACTTATGTCCAAAAAACCAAGCTTAAAGGTGACCCACTAGTTAAGCAACTGTATTTAAATTGTGGACACAAGGCCACAGAAAGGGAGATGTCGTTATATTTGTAAGAACTGCCAACACGAAATATGTATAGCATACTTGTGTTATAATTTCAATTTTTACATATATGTAATTTATAGTAACTCCAGTTATTTTACTTGTCTTTACACGGTTCACATTTAAAGAATAGCCACTGTATTTGTAATTTAATTCAAAGAGGCGTCTCATCAAAATCAAAACAGAAAAATAGTAAAACCTGCTGGAATTTACTGCATAGCCTATCAGCAAAAAACATAGCTGTCAGTGCAAAACTATTACAAGAACAGACTACAAGGTAAAGACTGGCAGATATCTGTTCTTTTGAAATGCTTTAATTCACAGCACTATAAAAGACTTATTACCAGCTGCTTTCTCCATTCCATTCCCCCGCATAATTTTTTACAATTTTTAATGAACAAAATTTTTACTTTGTATTCCAATTCAATTTGCTTGCAGTCAGTGTACTTACCAGCCAGGAGATTTGATCAATAGCTAAAATTAGACTGGAATTTTTAGGAACTGCTATTGGCACCCACTCACATGTTTACTGATTTATTAATGAAACACAATAGTTTGCCATAGCTTCAAAAGCTTACTAAAGCTCATTTAAGCTAACCAACTCCAAATGTAGAATATGTATTTCGAATAATTAAGTATTACTTAAGCCTGAAGGTCTGATCCCATATATCTCTATCCCAGTATTTGGTACATATGATGTCAGCAATATAAAATTAGTGTATCATAAAGGATTCAGTGAAATACATATGCTTCTCTAAATAAAAGACAAACCCATTATTCTATTTAATTCTTCCTCATTATTATATTATATTATTTATATTACAGAGCTGATTCACCAACCTACTCTTCTTTTATGCCACTCTAGAGACAAAAACCAGTACCAAGTGGGGAAAAAATAGTTTATGGTTACTTTATATCTCTCAGGCAGCACAAATCTAACCTATGTCAATACACCATTCCAGCACAAGTGCCTCTGGGCAAAACACAAGTGAAATTTTGAGCAATCAGGTTACTCAAATGCTTACAGTTAAGATTGTGCTAAAATTCTTCACTGAACAAGGCCTCAGGTAGCTGCTTATCTTCATAAATTAAATATGGAAGATGCAAAACAGAAAGATTTGATCACAGGTCCAAATTCACATGACAAAGCAGTGACTGAATTGGAATTATAAATTAATAGCTTCAGGCTACAGTCTCTGCAGAGATCACTAAAACAAATATGCCATAATCACTCCATACACTAGACAACAATTGCATTCAACCTCCCTCAAGGATCAATTTCTTAAGTGTAATTATTTTGTACATTTAAAAAAAATATATATTACATTACACACACTTAGCCAAGAAAAAGCATTTAGTAAAACCCCATTAGCAGTAAAATCAAGTCACTTCGAATACTGATGGTTTAAAAAGCAGCTACAGATTTTGACAAAGGCAATGATAACACTATGGGCTATTTTTTTTTTTTTTAATTTGGAAAAAAAAATTACTCCTATGATATCTCGGAACTAAGACAATTTATTAGCCAATCCTCCATATCAATACCTCAGGAAACTAATCCTCGTTAGATGCAAGTCATACATTTTCTGTGTTTCTCTTTGGATCATAATTATAGAAACAGAAGATCAACTCCAGAAGATAATCTTACAGAAGATACATCTGTCTCCTTGGCAAACATCATACCCAGTTTGCCTACCAACTCCGTAGCTACTCTTGAGAAGGCTACTGAGAGGCTGCACTAATGCATCAGGAACACTATTTTCATTTTGAAACATTTGATAATGAGAAATTATACATGCCCCTATATCTAAGACTGCAGTTCTATCCACTACTTTAAGAGGTAGAATATTATATGTTAAAGCTAAAAATGCCACGCAATTAGAGTTGTAAGGTTCATCTAGAGGACAGTGAGTCTTAATGATCACTACATATACCACTGTCCAGTAAATGAGGCAAAAATGTTAAAGGAACTGGTTTGTTTTCCCCTCTTGAATCAAAACAATAGCTACTTTTAGGTCCTGGCATTTGTAGGTGTCCACTCTAAGGCAGATAAGCGGTGCTTGTGAAAGATGTCAAGGGACAAGAAGCGCCAGTGGCAATAATCAGGGTTGTTAGTTCTTGCCATTTCCATAGATCAGCTGCTAGCCCACAAGGTTGACAAGAGTACTGAACATTTAGGAAAGGCTTATATTTGACCCTTCAACACCTCCCTTTACTAAATACCCTACTAAAGATTCTACCACAATTTAGTATTTTTTGAGTCTTCAGGATACCACATGCTACATACATGCTAGAGCTTTTTCTTAATTATAGTAATCAAATCTTGAAAACGGAGTTTAAACAAATCAGAAGCAACATAGCTACCAGAGGAGAGGAGAGAAAACACATTTATCTAGCATAGCAATACCACTGCAAGCGTTAGATAGTGCTGGTCTCTTCCAATGCTAGATGATGAGGTATGAAAAATGCAGATTCTGTACTTGATTAACTCACACTCATTCAAGAGCAAAGTATTTTTAAAGAAGTAAAACTCCACTCAAAATGTAAATTAATACAGTAAGGGAGTGAAAGCAATACTGCAAATTGTAATACTAATGTGCCAAAAATAAACGTGCCTCTATCAATTGGTTAACAAATTCTTCTCTAACTCCTAAGTCACACCAGGAAAAAAAGAGTTAACGTTTCTTTCTGAAAAAAGTAAGAATCTTCAAGCAGAATCTGGCATTTTAAGATCTGAAGCAAAAGAATTATAATTGCATCTACAAGTGTAATTTTCCCCTATTTCAGCATGATTAACCTATATATGACGTTACTGACTATGCCTTATATGGCTTGACTACTAGTATCAGTTCAAGCACATCTTACAGGATGCTGACAGTGAATGTAAAAATTGAAGCAGCTTTGTTTTATGTCATAGCAGAAGGAAAACTACAGCTGTAGAAGTAGCAGTTTTCACTAATCAAACTCTTGTCCAAGCCACTCTTTCAATTCACAGCAGTTTTCTCTGTTTCCTTAACTTACAAAGTAATGAAAGCAAAATTACTTTGAACTTCTGAATCATATTTAAATCACCAAAAACTGTATACAAAGAAACCCATATTGAATTCAATCTATACACTATTATTATATCATTTAGGGCAATGGGAAATTTTAGTCTACTTGAATCTAAAAACAGTTTCTAATGTTGCGTGCCCAAATATTGCTGGAAAGAAATGTCTGGGACCAATCGATGTGCCTCCAAAGTCAGTATGCTTTCTCCTTCTGCTGAATTTGCTTTTTTATTGCTTAAGTGAGCAGAACTACAACTGCATTAAATACGAAAGAATAATATTACCACAAGCTAACATACCGCATTGAGCATAAGACCAAGGTTCATTACATAAAAATTATTAGTATTTTGACTGTGACATACAGATCACACTGTACTGCTGCACTTCCTTTTCTAAACTGGCAGCCTTAGCTATAATCTCTGTGATTGATTCTCCAGTCCCCAGTATTTCTCATGGCTCAGACCTTTAGGCATTAATTCCACAAAAGCAATCCTAATAAGGGAGGCTCAGTAGTCAGACATACATAGGGAAAGGCTTCAGGGAGAGTGAAAAAAAAAAATAATTAACGTCAGTAGACCACAAAGAAACAATTAACCCAATCATTTTTCTGTAGAAGAAACATTCAGATCATAAAGAAACACACACATAAAGAAGCATATGAGTGATAAAAAGAAAACACAAAACTCAATGTCCATGCGATCCTGTGCAAAAAAAACCAAATTTCTGCTGAAAATCTCTGCTAAGATTTAAGCATGCTGTTAAATATGATAGTATTCTATTTGCAAAATTATGATTCTGAGATGGCTGAACATGTCATAGAATGCTGCCTTCATATTATCAATGGCCTCTGATCCACCTCTATTCACAGAAACTTCCTAATAGAACCCTAGTATCTGAAGGACTTCAAATATATTAATTTGAATATAAATTATCTGTATTAGAAATAGCTACAGACTACCCAACTCGTGGAAAGCAATGTCATTTGCCGATGAACCAAAATGAACAAAGCCCAAATTTCTTGATTTTTCATAACAGCACTAGCCCATATCATCTTCTTCCTCCATTGTGTTTACATGTATGATTTTACTGGACTCAGATAAGTGAAAATATAAACTAATGTATCGAGACACAAATCCTCCTTGTAAAGGACCAGATGAACACACAAGTTGCGGTACCAAGAGACTATAATATTATAGCCATTACCGGCATCATTTTTATTTAAAAAACACAGAAAACAAGAACTAAGTAAGTATCCATGCTGAATTATGTTTCTAGTAACTCCAGAGTATGGATGAAACACCTTCATAAAGAGGGGCATAGTCATTGGTACATTGATAGTGATTACTCCCCTGACACTGGACAACAAACATTCTTGAACACAATCAGAAAAATCTCCTTTGACTAGCGTTCATCTAGCCACAGACCTTTAACCCTCATGCCAGCATGTGCCAGGAAAGCTAATGAGGATTCGGTCTGCCAGTCTCCCTCGGCAGTTCTTCAATCTCTGTCTTGGATGTAAACATTATTTCTGCTCACCCAAAATCTATTGTCTCTCTTCTGGTGTTCTCACAAAAGCATGTTGATAAATTAGATCACAATGAGAAACAGACGCATGAAAATAATATCAAATTCCAGTTCCTGCTAGGAAATACCAATAACTGTCATGTCCAATAAAACTCTTAATTACTTCCTTTAATCAATAAGTAGACAGGTGCTTAATAGGTACTTGAAATGATTCTAAGGCAATGTTTCCTTTCCTAACAAAAATACACCCTGATCTACTAGAAGGACAAGCATCATGTGAAAAAGAAAGACTGGAAGGTATATGACTTCTTGTTGGGATGCTACTACCAAACAGCTACGAACAAATTACTGGACAAGACAGCAAATAAAGAGCAGAATCCTTGAGACCAACAAGCCAGTGTAATCACATCATCACCTAGCCAGATTGTATCATACACAATCCTTGCTTAAATAGGAATTTTACACTGTGTTTTAACTATAATGTTGAAAAAGCATCAGCAGGCAAAAGGAATATAATCTCTAATTAAAAAAGAGCAATTTCACTGCAACCTACCACATATTTAAATCTTTAATTACTTTACTAGATGAATCTTAATATTAATATCATCCTTTTTGTGCAAATTACCATAACACTTTCTGAAATATGCTCTGTCGAGCCCTCAAGGTATTCAAACATATCCATATATGATACAGATCATGGGCCTAAGCTGTCTCTAATTTTCAGAAAGATGCTTAACAGCTAATTGAAGTGTCATGCCTGGCAAAACTGAGGCTCAGATAAAAAAGAGAGAGAGTATGGCTTTCTCAAACTAGTGAGATGGAAGAAACAAATCAACGACTTTAGGCGTGGAACAAGGAAGGAGACATATTGATGAGGGACCCATTAAAATTAGAGCACCCAGCTCAACAATGCCTAAATTGGTGCTAACTGAAAGCATAATATTCCTTAGTTACAAGAAGAAGAATCAATTAACAGGTATGCTGTCTGTCTCTGAATTCAAGGAAGTTTATCTGTAGCTGTAAGAAACAGCTACCGTTGACTAGAAGTAATAATTAACGGGAAAAAAAAAAAAAAAAAAAAAGACCAGGAAGTCCAGCAAGACTCTTATATCACTTACACTATAAAATAAGAGCTCCAAAAAAAATGCAGATACAAAGTGCAGGTGTAAACACTGAAGCATACAGCAATGTTGGAATCAGACCTGTAGCCACAGACATAATATCAGCTCTGTAATTCACAGAGTATCAAAGCGTGTAAGGGAGCGTGAGGACCTATCTCTGGTTCTGCTAACTGAAGAGATTCTGGAGGACAGTACCTGAAAAACCTGTGCATCGCAGAACTCAAATGCCGGGGCAACATGAAAAAGGAATGTATTTGTTTTTCATTTTGATGAGTAGTTTTGATGCACAGTTCGATAAGCTTCACAAGCCATGTTTGATAGAATAAAGTAGCTTTATTCATCAACTTTGGCTGGCTGTATATGTGATTGCTGGGTAAAGCAGATTTACTCTTTCTATTTACTTCAGAGAAGCAAATCCCTATCTTGGGTAAACTTCTTAGCTTTTGTAGTCTGTCTGCACAAGATGGTGGCTCTCTAAATTAAACGAGTAAGCTCCCAAAAAGAGCATCTGAGAAGTTCTGAGTATTGTTTTAACTTTTTTGATCACTGTGGTATCTAGTTACAGAACACTAAATTTCATAGCTGCAGAATTATTTACTTATTTATTTTGTACAGAACTCTGTTCTATAGATCACTGTTGTTTATCGTCATTATTTATGCACTTGCTTCTTTTTCTTAATTTCTACTTCACTATCGCTTGAAGTGCCTGAACGTACCATACAGTATCCAATAACATGCATATCTGCAATCTATAGCAAAGATCTGGACAAGCATATTCAAAATGATTGCCTAACATTATACTTCTTATTTAAGCAATTAGGTTAAACAATGGGATTTCATGGTCACCATTCAGCATTAAAATAAAGAAAGAAGTAAATTACTTAAAGTACCTAAATGCCAAATCAGAAGCCCAGTCTAACACAACCCCAGGAAGGCCATTTACCCTGCTTCCAGTTGCTCTGTGCCACTTAAAAGTAAGCAGGAAACTGCTTTAAGAAAGTTTCCCAAGAATTGTTCAGCTGGGGAAACAGTGAGGAGACCTTTTGCTGCTTTCTAATACACAAAGGTTATTTTTATTATGTCTAAAAACAGAACTCTATTTTTCCACCTCTTTTTTGTTTGTGCAAATATGGTACTCACTTTTAACATCTTGCACTCTATTCACTACTGGCAAACCTGCACATTACTTAGATACAGTTAGAAGCACGTATAGAGACATAAGGCATGTAGATGACATACGCATCAAAATCAGCTTTTCAATTACTACTTTAAATCAATAGACTAAAATTGATTTACCAAAATTACAGGGATAGAGATGTTCATTCTTTCCATATGAAACTAAGCAAAAGCCTGGACATCAAGACATATGTAAAGACTCTTGATAAGTTTTTTATGATACCCAGAAGTATAGCATATTAAGACACTGACTCCCAAACGTCCAATGTCTATCAAAAAACAGACAACAAGGAAAAAGTAGTTTTAAAGCAGTATAGGGGATTATGGCTTATATCTAAGAAAGAAATTAAGAAAGAAATTATTTCATCTTGGTTGTTTTTGCAAAAGCTTATATACATGGTCTCGTAAAGATGGAAAAATATAATCAGAAAAATGTATTAAATAGTACGCTCACCTTCATCACTAGTTGCTTGCTGTTTAACCAAAGTCATTGGAGATCTAGCTGGGGGTTTATTCAGTGGATGACGCCAACTCTTAGATATTTTCTTTCTTTCAAATTCCACTGACTGAAAAGGGAAAAAACACAACTGATTTAGTGTGTACTTCTGCAAAGTTAATTTTGATGAACCAAAATATTCTTCTGTAAATTAGCACAGATGTCAATTCTGCAAATACGATCAGGGTACTTGAAGCACCTTTAGTGTACCAATTAAAACATTTTTCTGTAATTCAGAATATATACTTTAATTAAAAATGAGCCATCCTTGTCAAACACAAATGGTTTGAGGTATACATTACTGCAACCCTTCCCAAACTACACAGTATAAATCCTGTTTTGCTCAGGTGATGTTTGAGAGGAAGAACGGACCAAACAATTCTGCAGAACCAGAAGTACAATACAGCTACTAACCATGGCTGGAAAAATGAGGCAGAAATCCACTGACTTCATTTGTGAAAGAGTGCAAAATTCCTGAGGAAGTAAAAAAATAATCTGGAGTTGAGATGAGAAATTAAGAGTCCTAACACACGATGAACATGTTGATTTGGGATACGAGGAAAGTCTTTCTTCTCTCAAGCACCCTTATGTACATTCAGCTTGAAGTTATCCAAGCTTCAAGAACTGAAGCCAGCACTACAAACTCTAGAAGTGCAGCTTTCTCAACTCCAGATTTGAGTGCCAGTGGAGGAATCACAACGTAAACCAGCTGCTGACGCAATCTGGAGGTTCAGGAGGAGAGGAAGGGCAAGCACACTGGCAGAAGGGTATAAAGGACAGAGTCTCACACTATTCCGATGGATCACAGCATTCTCCTCCTTAACACCCTGAATCTAACCTAACAGGTTACAGACATGCCCCTTGACTGATTTGAAGGTTGAAGATTACTATTATAAAATGGGGAGCAAACTGCAAAACATCATCATCGTATTTACTGTGATAAGCAGAGGGAAGAAGATGGGGTTAAAGCACAGGACAGGTTTATGATCTAGAAAAAATTACCAAGTAAAAAGGGAAAGAAGATCAGACTTTTTAATTGCATCTGTACAACATGCTTCTTCACTTACAATAAAAGAGAAATAAAGATTATTCAATTATACTGGAGAATATCTAAAACCTCATATATAAATGGCTGAAAGGCACAGAAAGAGATAAATATAATCTCTAATGCATTACGATTAAAGCACTGAGATGTTTATAGTGCTCCTTATTATTACAGTGGAAGGGCTGGAGCCAAGACTATTAAAATTCAAAACATTGCAAAAAATCATTAGTGCACAGTTCATGTCTTTGAAAGGGTCAGCATGATTGTACTTTGGCTTCTAAAATATATTTCCCTCTAAGTCTGGCAATCTGGCAGTGGATTTCCTGGTCTCTCTGCCAAACCGGGATTGAACTCACAACTTGGAAAGATACTGTGACTACCACCACAGCTGAATTTTTCATTGTGCTTCCCAAAGTCAAAGTTGCCCACCCTTCATAGCAGAATAGCAAGAGTAAAAAAAGACTAAGTTTGCAGATGCCCCAATGAGAAAACATTATTAAACCTACTATTTAAAAATTTTAAAATATATTCCTTTTATTAGAGGGATCTTCTCCTTCACATGTTTCCTTTAGATGTTTTAGGCCATTTCCAAAATCCAAGAATAGCAAGTTGCAGACCCTGAAATCATACTGTCTATATTATCCTGCTATAGCCATGTCTCGAAGATTCACCTTCTCCAACTTCAATACTATGGAGACAGTTTCAACTAAATCAAGAAAGTCCATAAGATTTAATAAACCACGTGGGATAATATATTAGAATGAAAGCAAACTTTGTTTCCACCTAACTCAGTGCAGAGACACTCCTCACCTTTGATTCATCCACTTCTTCATCTGAGAAAGGAATCAGTCCAAAACTAAACTACCATGTGCTTCCACGCTGTTATGTTCTGTCCTTGGACAGTAAGTGTCTCAGAATCAACCCGTTCTGCTGACATTTTACCAGCATAGTGTTAACTCTCCTTAAGACTCCGTCAAAACAGGCATTTTTTGAAACACAAATACATGATACCAAATACAGCACTCCACTCTAATAATTTCAATTTCATGTCACAGCAATAATTAAAGCTGATAGCCTTGTTCATACTGGCAGGCAGCAAACGTGGGACTAGCTTGAAAGTAGTTGCTGACAGTTCAGATGCACAGATATAAAGTGAAATTACTAGATATCTAAAATCAGAGGGAAAACGTGTCAACAAGCAAGCTCCAGAAACATTCTGCTTTTGAATCCAAATTCCCACTCTTGCCTGAACACTTCAAAACATGTTCAAATTAGCATCTGATTAAAATCATGCATATTCTTAAGCGCTTTAGTATGGATATCAGGTCTCATTAGAAACACGTTCATTCACATTTCATTAAATCAGGAATATATTACAGTAATGATGTAATTTGCTTCACATACACTGGATGTTTCCATGCCATCCTCTTCATCCTTTTTTACAATGGGGACTTCTCCACGTTCCGAGCTATCTCCACAGCTTTCTAGGTCGCTGACATCACCCTCTATCAAGACATTTTCCTCTTTATTTGTGTTTTCTGCTTCAGAAGCATGTCCCTCTGACTTATGGTATGGTACGGATGAAACAGACTGCTTCTGAGATTTCAAACTCTCTTCTTTTCTACAGCTATCAGAAGCGAGCACGCAGGCCACAGAATCTTCACATGTAAGGAGAAAATGACTGGAATCTGTCCTGTTCTCATCTTCCGTTTTTGTTTTCTCTAGTGCAGGAACAGGGCTCGAAAATGAGTCTGAACGGATGCTTCCTATAGATGAAGAATGTGATTTGTTAATAAAACTCACTTTGTATTATAGTATTTTATTTCAGAACGATCTGAGTTATTCAAATTCAAAGCATGGTTCCTTATTTAGAAATCATATAGAAAAGCATTTGGTAGAAATACACCAATGTGGAATATAGGTTTGATCAAGAATAAATTAAATGTAAAAGTTTTGAGTTTGGAGTGTGAAATATAGTTTTAATCATTTAATTGATATTTTGTATTTGAATTACAACACGTCTTCATGTCATTCAAAATAATCAATATTCATGTAGCTTGTTTACTCTGACAGCCAACAAGAACTTTGACTAGTTGGAAAAAATAATATAAAAGGTTGGTATATTGAATTTTATACCCTGCATTTACACCTATTATGCCTGTTTTAAAAATGAAAATAAACAAAGACTAATGGTTTATAATTATGAAAACATATTTCAAACAGATAACAAGAATATTTTGAAAACAACAGCACCAGAGAAGCAATTAGCATCATTTTATATTTCAACAATTAACATAATTTTATATTTCCGTGATGCTGAAGGGCGAAATTGTGTAGATTTTACTTTATTAAAATTCCTCATCTGATGATGCTTGCGTGGAATAGACAAAACAATGGGTTAAAGAGGTCACCCCAAAAACACATTCCTGAAGAACTCTATGGCACACACCATAGGGAATTTTGATTCAGCAGCACATCCAAGGCATTAAAGAAAACAGTTTCTGTAAAGTCCTTTCCCATTCTTTCTTTACAATCGTTATCTGAACTTGTTTTTCTGAAAAATTCCCTTTTCAGGTCAAATGCATATAAAATTCAGTAATATAAAGCCCATCCAATACCAAAACGTAATCTCTGGGTACGAAGAGTACTGCCTCGATGGAGCATAATGGACGTACTAGCCAAAGATAACGCAGGACAAACAACCATCTCCGATGTGAGTACGGGAGCTTCCACCACCGTATCTAAAAAGGCCCTTTTCCTTGTGAAGGTCCAGGCACCACCCTTTAATAGCACAAAGGAAAGAGGATAGCGCTCCACTCTTCCCTGCTTTTCCTTCCTTTGTCAATGAACACAGAATGGCTGCTGACTAAATACTAGTTTCTCAGTAGTCATGAACATTCCAAACCTCTATCAAAAGTTGGGGAAAACAAAGAAATAACACCTTTAGAAAAAAAAAAATCATTAGAACAGGCCTAGAAAGGCTTTGCTAGATCACCGACTAATTTGTATGCAGGAATTTCTAAGTCTCCCTATTGGAATATTCACTTTGTTATCTTTATGTGGATCAGTCCTGGTGTTTACCATGACCAAATAGCCATTAACATAACCATTAATATTCACAATCAGGGAAATACTCTCTATATGCAATTTGCAGGTAAGTTTTCAGTATCAATATAAAATCAACAGGACTGCTCACAAATTTGAAGTTAAAATTGCCGTTTGTCTTTCTGAACAGGAATGTGAAACTACACCTTAACTGCAATGAAATGTCAAACAGAAGAAATAAAGGCCAGAATAGACCAAGAATGTTAGTAAAAAATAGCTGTGGGGAAAAAAGAACCATCTTTGGCCTGACAAGGCCTTTATAAGTTGCATCATCAGACAGCTTAACAGGAAGTGACAAGAAATCTGCAGTCTCAAAATATAGCATCTTTGTGCACAAGTATAGACCACCTCTAATATGCAGCATTCTTCATGTAAATATACGTAGCATACTACAAGCATGTATGTTCTGTACTGTTTACATAAGTGTTAAGACATTCCCTATCATTTCTGTATATAAAAAAGTTTGCTGTAAAACCTATGTCTATTGAAGAAATATAATTTACAAAACCTCATCCTTTTTGCCCCTTTAAAAAACACTTCATTAAAACCGTTTAGGTGATACTACTCCCAGCTCAGAATATTTATTTTGTCATTTTCTCATTCTTACTGAATATCAATCTTCTCTGCATAACTTTATAAGTATTTTAGTATGCTACTTAGGATAATATTATGCTTTAACATCTACTGATTTGTGGCATTAGAGTATCAACAGCCTATAACTCACATGTGAAACATAATCAGGCCTTATCTTACCTGCAACCTTGACATTATCCAATAAATGTTGATCCAGCTGCATTCTACTACTGTTTTCTTCCTTCCCAGAAGGCACTCCTGTGTTTACCAGTCTCATTTTTTCTCCAGGTTCTTCATTGACCTTGAAGCCATCACTAGCTGCTTCAGTCGTTATGATTTCTGCACCAGCTTCCATAGCAGATACTCTCTTGTCCTCTGGAGTTTTAAGCTTTTTAGATCGGGATCTGGTGTGCTGGAAGCTGTTATAAGAGATATTGCTGTCAGAGTAGAATGTCTGTCTTGGATAAGATAAACCGTCTACCAATATATATGTCCCTTTCACCTGCTTAAAGTGGTTAAAAACTGACAATTTTTCATCTTTTTTTGTTGAGATAGTGTTTACAATTTATTAAGTGATAGATTAACAATTGATTGGATTTAACCTTCTGATCTTTTATCACCACTCTATGGCAAAGTTATTAAACTGTAAAAGTAAAATAACCTTAAGTAATTATTACTTAACCAGCATCTGAACTAGCCTTTTAATGAATCATTCTTTTGAACCTGAAAGAGAATAACCCTTATAAAAGTAACAAAGACAAAACATTCTCAGCTGCACTAAAATCAGGTGGGATTTCCAAACGCCAATGCTAATAAAACACTTGTCTGAATACCCTTGTAATATCAGATCTGTTTAGATATCTTAGAAATTTGTATGTGCATTTTAATACAAACAACAATAAATAAATAAATAAGAAAAAATTCTGATTACCAAATATTTTGAATGGCTACAATATCAAGCAATATATTTCATAATGCTGTGTAAAAAACAAAGTTGAAATTAAAACTTCAGCGTATGTTTTTGCACGCTCAGAAGTAGAATGGAAAGGTTAAATCGGGATAAATGGCCTCCTCTGTCAGAAACTGGTTTTTAATTTATGTGCTCAGGATAAAAGTAACAGGAGATTAATCCAGTTTCAAATTCAGCTATTTATGTGCTTCATCACACATCGGGTTTCAAAACTCCTAACACATTAGTGACAAAAGCCCAACTATGGCAGGTAAACCAGGAGTTTTACAAAGGTCTTGTATCTTAAGAATATAGAGAACTCCAGAAAAACATTTTACTACCCCTTAAATTTTATCATTGTGTATCTTTCAACACACTTTCTATGAAATAGTAATTTCCAGAGAATTTGCTGAAGTATGAGATGTCCATCAGTTCACATTGTAATGTAACAGCAAGTATTATCACTGTTTACATGCCGTTATTAGATGCTTTATTGTAGCAAAGTATTTCAGCCATGTTTCTCCCTGTCACTATATTCACGATGATTTCCATAAATGGTATTCCTATTTTCACTCTGCTGGAACTTGTATTATTCTCGTAATCAAAATGACGACAATTTCACTCGACACATTACACTTGAAACGAAGCTGAATAAACATTTTATACTCCCTTTGCAATACATATTGTTACCATGCCTGAACAAAAGCCAACTCAAGAATTAAACAGCAATGGGATTGTGTTTATTAGCTTAACTAAGTGCACAAAATCAGATCATGTGTTCCTATGATAAAACTTTCAATGCAATTATTATAAAGTCTTTGCTTTTAGTTAAAAGTGGCTGCCCATAAGGGTACTACCAAATGAATCACTGCTGGTCCCAGTTTGAACTTGCAGTAACGCTGTACAATACATACAGTGAAACTTAATACAGGGCAAAGTGGCATTCAACTAGCTAAACAACAGAATTACTCTCTGTGTGTCTGAGTCAGTATTATACATATTATACATATGCTAACAAATTGGCTGTCCAGCTGCTTCACTGATTGTCTGCAAAAACTGAATTTACCCCACAAACTATTCTTACCCAGAACAAACCCATTTCTCAACTATAGCGTTCCACTACAGTGGCAGTTGGTTCTCTTCTTTACAGGTTGAATTTCCTACCATTTTCCTCAAGAAATACATTAAATTACAAAGAAAATTAGGAAATTCAGTTTAAGAGCAAGTTAAAAAGGTAATTATATTGTAAAATGATTTGAAGGAGCAAAAAAGATCTTTAAAAATTCAGTATTATCTTTAACACAGTAAACTGCTCTCCACATAAGTAGATACCAATAAAACTGCCCACCCTAGGCTAGAAATTAAATAGATCTTTATTAGATAATGAAGAAGAAAATCCATAAGGAGCCTGTTAAGTAAGACAGGAAAGCATTAGGGTACAACAAATATTTGTGCAATGCAAAAAAAAAAGAGAATCATAGACATGATGCACACCAAGAAAATAGATCCAGCTAACAAAACTGCTTTAATAGGTCAAAGCTTTGATAGCTTCAGTGAGAAGCTGAGAAACATTTTTCTCCTAACTTTATTAGTGGTGTCATCACCAACAACTGAGGTTTAGACCTTCCCTATGCTAAATTATGATCTGTGATTGACCTGTGATAGACACAGAGAGGTTTCCGCTGCAGCACTGTGACAGTGTGCCAGACAGCCAGTGATACCTCTTTGGAGCTAGGTGGCAGCAAGGGCTAGAACCGTTGCTAGAGACATCACAGAGCTGCTGCAATTCTGCCACAGCTTCATTGTAAGTTTTTCCAATTTAACCTTTGCCTCAACTCTTAGGAAATTTCTCCGTCGTCTTTTGCAGATGTCACTAGAAACAATGGCAACCATCCATACCTTGCAAATGGAATAATCTCTACTAAAGAGAGATTCTAAATACCACACTGGAATGCATTTTGATGCTCTCATACTCATTAACTTCAGCTATACGTATAACTCCGAAAAAAAGACTTGCTGGTCCCCAAGTTCATCTTAATACAGAGAACAGAAAAACAAACTTCATCTAAAGTAAATGAATTCAAACAAAACTTCAGAGAAAGCAGCAAAAAGAAACAAAAAGGAAATTTACGTCTTATTGAAGACAATTAAATGGAGGATAAAGAAACGTAAATACCATTTGGGAAAGGTCTTTATTTTCTTTCTTCTCTGTAGCCACATCTTTACTTCAGGTGTTGATTCAGGAGTTGGTTTTGTATGATCAATGGTATATAAATCCTTCCCTTGTTTCCACAGCTGGTATCTGTCTGGTTGAAACTTCCTCACAAAGATGTCCATGGATATTGTCACCATGTCCGTCCTACAAGTGCACTGCAAGAGAAGACAGGAATTTGTAAGTGACAAGTAATGGAATATGCCGCGCTTTGCAGTAAAGAAAGTCCAAAATAAAAATCCCACATGTGAAATCCAACTGTAATCAAAATTTTCCTTTCTCCCTCCTCCTCGCATCTTTGGGGGGTAAGGATCATTGAAGAGAAGGAACTATCTAAACAAATGTGACACACTCGTGTTCCACAAAGGTACTTAGGGACATGTTGTTTGATTAACTCCTACAGATTAAGACCAAAAAGAAACTACAGCATTTCTTTTTGCTCTATTAGGTGTTCTTGATAGTTTTAAACATAATATCATGTGGTATCCAGAGACTGCATATCTCTTTAGTGGCATCACAATTTCCTTTTTAAAAATAACTCCTCTAATATCCACCTGACCCAAAGGTCTTTACAGGCATATACAGTCCTAGCTTTTAACTCTTCAAAACAAAATGCATAAGAGTACTGTTACAGTTTTGCCCAGGTTTTTCTACAAAGAGGAAGAAAAAAGCAAGAGAGGGGAATATTATGTTTAAGGTGTACAAGAGTGTGTTATAAAAATGCAATCTGACCTTCCTGAGCAATGCATATGCTAAACTCCCATGCAGTATTTCCTCATCAACTTTGCTCTACGCCCCGATTTTAGTCCCCCAAATAATTTTTGCGTGGTTTTTCTTCACAAATTATGCACGAGTGGGTTATTTTAGATGTATTTGAATACTCTTTAATGATGATCATGAAAATGCAGGGGAGTCTTCACTTGGAATACCGTAGATGCTGAGACATTTTCAGACTACAGTTACTATACCTAATGCTCCAAAATACTTAGTATCAGGAGACTGCTATAAGTAAATCAGTATGCCCGCAGCGCATAGGCGACTGTGGTGGGTTAGCCTTGGCTGGCTGCCAGGTGCTCACCAACCTGATCTCTCATTCCTCCTCCACGGAAGGACAGGGGGAGAAAATAAGACGAAAAAGCTCATGGGTTGAGATAAGGACAGGAAGATCACTGACCAATTACCATCACAGACTCAACGTGAGGAAATTAAATTATGTAATGCCAATTAATAACAGATTAGGACAGTGAGAAATAAGAACAAAACTAAAAACAGTTTCCCTCGCCCCCCTTAGCTTCGCTCCTGACTCTGGTGTCTGCAGGGCTGTTTCACATTTTCCTCACTCCTCTCTCTCATAGCTGCCGCACAGTGTTTTTTACCCTTTCTTAAATATACTATCACAGAGGAACCACCAGAGTTGCTGATGGGCTTAGCTTTGGGCAGCGGGCGGCGGGTTCGTTTCAGACCCAGCTGGACCTGGCTCTATCTGATATGGGGGCAGCTCCCAATGCCTTCCCGCAGAAGCCACTGCTGCAGCCCCCTCCTGGTTTACATGCCAAAACCTTGACATGTAAACCCACTACAACTATTCAGAGTAAAAGCAAATTGACTGGCTACAAGATACAGTCTCAAATGGAAAAACTGCTAAAGAACTTAGTGTTACAGCTAAATTACTCTGTTAAAGGGAAAAACTGAGATAGTATTTTCTTTCAGGTAAGCAGCGATATATAAAAAAAAAACGGGTAAATGCATGGCCTGGCTTTCTGGTTTGCTATGGCTAGTTTTATCACCCCTTTTAAACAAGAAGGGTGTTTAATCATAGAACGTTTGAAACATAAAAGGGAGTGAATGCAACTTTTCTACTAGCTAGCTTTCTGTGTGCTGGATGCAAATTCCTTTGTCTGCTATTTCCACCTACCATTTCTAGTCCACCGTTCTTCCTCTTAAATAGTAATTTATGTAATGAACAGAAGAAATACGAGATGTATTAAAAATGTTTGTTTTCCTTTCAACGTGTCAATGGCAATAGGTTGTATCTCCACAACATCGCCCTCTACTGGGAGATGGAATGGAAAGAAGGAAACACACTTCAAAATAGAAATTGTAGCTTTATGCAGCTGTCTTTAATGACAGCTTTTATCCAAACTATGATTAGAATTTTCCATTTTTCAAAAAACATGTATATACATACATACACACACATTCTGTAAAAGACTTCACCTTATTTGAAACAGTGTTTCATTCAGAGAGTCCTTGATCAGTCACAACAAACAGTAACAGAAAAGCAATTAAGATACTTCTGTACACTGGAAAGGTGCATAGATGGTCCGCTGTAATATTTTTAACTTTTAAAAGTGAAATTTAGAACATAAAGACAGCCAACACTGGGTTTTCTCTCCATTTACACACAAAATCCTTTCATATTCAAGCCACACTGCTACACACCGATTAGAAATGGTTGTTAAAGCAAAAAAATTTAGAGGACTACTGTTTTTGCTGTTAGACACCAAGACATCCAGTGGTTTGGAAGAAAATAATTATTTAGGGCACCACTGAAGTATCAAAGAAGAAAATACATCAAGAAATAAAATTTATTCTATGATGGAATGATAATAATATATGAAAAGACTCAAAATAAATTATGTTTAAATGAGGCACAGAATTTCTGTCTTTCAGTAATCTTTGATCAGTTTCCACTACATTTTAATAGCACAACTGCAAATGATTCAGGCAAGTATTAGAAACATCACAGAATTTTTTAGATGTTTCAAAACTTTTAAAAACCTACACTTCTGAGTAAAAAGTAATGGAGAAACATCGTTACCGATTGCACAAAATAAAAAACACAAGCTTCTACGCATTAAAGGGTGGATATACTTGGAAGTATCGTATCACACAATGACAGCAGGTGTGTTCTGAAAACCATTTATTTTCATACTCCTTAAAATAAGCCAAGAAAAAAAAAATCTGTTGCTTTGATAAATAATGTGGAGGATTTTTTGTTGTTCTTGGTGGTGGCAGCGATGGTTTTTCATGGTTTTTTTCTTTATTTCCAATTTGACTGACTTGTAGCTGACAGTTATATGGCTTCCTGCTCCCAAGACACAAAAGGGACTGAAAGATTCTCTCTAAAGCAAAACTAAAAGTCATTCTGTTGAAGAAGCCTCTAGGGACAGACACAGAAGGGACACGCCACTGTCTATGAAAATACTCACAGTGATAATTTCATGGATCACAATAATTTTGGAAGCATCTTTAAATATTTTTAAAAGTAAATGCAAAATCAAAGTTGTTGGATCACCATGTAAAATACAACTGATATTGCCATAGATAAATATTGCAACCTTTTCATTGGAAAGATTAATTTTCTATATGCAGTAGAATTAGTCTGATACATGTTCTTCAATCAACAATTAGTATGACAATCAGAATACTTAAGGGAACAGAACCCTCTCAGAGCTCTCTGATATTTCTGTTAACATCATCAACGTCACCATTACTATTATTTATCCTATCATAAAGATACAGCTTGGAGGTAAGCAGTTCAAATAACGGTTATTAGTAGCTGCAAAACTTTGTAGCAAAGAACTGGAAGGAAAATGTTTCAGCACCTTTATCTAGTTGGTATAACTAAACGTGAGGTATATTTGTAATATGAGAAAATTACCTAGGAGAGACATACTCAGCCAAAAGATTTTTTTCAAATACTTCAAATACTGTTACTTTTGAATGGAAAAAAGAATAATTACTTTGTACCAAAAAAAATATATTTAAATCCTTCCCATTTTGGACTCCAATTCAGGAAAATTTAAAGGAATACAAGCAGCTTCTAGACTCATGCATATTAAAGTTAGACACATACTTAAGCACATTTTAAAATAGGGGCGTTTTTCTGATAATCTCTCTCACTGAGGTAACCATAGAATTCATGTTTTGATCAGCAGCATATTGACCCACTAACATCTATACTAGTACCAAAGAACAGCTCTTGAAAAACATTAAGGATCAAGTGTTAAATCATTAAGGATCAAGTACATGTCTTAAGGGCCTTTCTAATACTCCAATATTAATATTAAACTCTTTCATCAAAGAGAATCACTGGGTTTTTTTAAATTAACATAAAGATATTCACTCTGGAGAGAGTATCATTTTTGATTGCAACAGAAAGTAAATAGATTATTTATCCCAGACTAGTAGAAGGGGAGGAGTATTTCTTAGTACCACAGTTCTAAACACTGAAATGTATACCCAGAGTCAAGCCTTTGTGATTTGCATTTTTCTTTTTTAGTTCAATGAAGTATATCTGATGATGTACCTTCTAAGATGTGAAATTATGTCTTCATCCACAAAAATATATTTTCAACCTTAACATCAGTTGTTATACTACAATGTTACAATATTTAACACATTAAGCTTAAAATACCTGGAGGATTTTGAACATTTTGCACTTAGCATTGGATTTTGTTAATTATAATGTTGATTTTCACTGTATATGTAATCTACTTTAGTTAAAATTCTTCTGAAGTACTACGTTGAAGAATAATAGTTATAATAGTAATGGTAATATAACAGTAATACTAGTTAATTTTTGTCTTTCCTTTACATAATCATTTCAGAAGAAAAGAGGCACATCACTCATGATGCTACTGCACGGTGTATGTAAACTCTTTTTCTACACACCTGTGAAAACAGCATGTGTGAGAATAACAGTCAAAAGAACAAAGAAGAGAATGCTTCATGGTTTAAGAGAGAATGGATGATTACAAATCATGTAACAAACAAACAAATTAGCAGAATAAAGCAAGCATTAGGCCGATAACATTCTTTATATGCTATATAAGTCCCAGTTCATAAGGCATACTCTAAAAATGATCTCATCTAGCTATTTTTCACTAATACACCTTCCTAACTGCTTATAACAATTAAAGCTTTCTTCATGGTATAGTGGCAATGATGTATTTATTGGAGAGAGACATTTTAAATAATTTAGATTCTTCTTACCATCTTAACTTCAACTGCACTTAATAGAGTATTTCACCCACTATGTTCCACTCATCTTGCAATACTTCAAATGAATCATGTTCAAACAATGTAAACAATGCTTTTTGATAAACAACATTCTTAAAGGTGCTACAACTGGAACTGCTTCCTGTGGACTACCTGTAGGAGGAGTGCTTGATAGGTACTGTTTGTTAGGAGGACAGGATTTAATAAATCCTGGTAACAATAACTGTTCTTTGCTATGGAAGAAGGCTGTGATATATTTTCCCACTGACCTTCTGGCAACTTGTAGGCAGTGTTGCAGAAACCTCTGATATCAGTTAGCCATCTGTGCAAGCTTCAATAAAGCAAGCTTTCCTTTAGTAAATCTTAGGGAGTACACTCACTTTTCCCTGACACATCCAGTCACATACAACAAAAACACAAATTCAAAACACCATTCTTTGTTAAGGTTCTTCTTACACACATTTCCAAGATGTTTTGGGTAAATAACAGAAGAAAACATTTCTATTAAATTTGTTATTTGTATTCATATAAGAAATAGTCCGCAATATTTAAAAAATAATCCAATATTTAAATAGTGCATGACAAAATATGCATTTTTTCTTGATTCCTATTTCCAATTTCTTTTAAACTTACACGTAATGCCACCTACACATCCCTACACAAAAAAAGACTCAATTTATATTATGTACAACTGATTCCAACAGCATCAGATGCCAAACTGTGACTGTTTTCCTGCAATTCCTTTGAAACCCGGGCAACAGAAACAGTGTGATAGGACACAGCTGAAAGAAGCCCATCTTTTCTTAAATGTTCCACCTCTCAGCCCTTCTTTATCTTATTTGCCTGTCATGCCTTTTTGATTATACTCTTTCCTCGTGTATGTGACTCAGAAAACACAGAGTTAAGTACAAGTTAGGTGTGCAGATGAGAAAACTGATGGAATTGCAAACGGAAGCTGCACATCAGTCTATGATCCAAGGAACTTGCTGGAGGCAGGTAAAGATGAGGACAGAAAGAAATTTCTATGCACAGCAAGAGAAGAGAAGGGGCTTTACATACATTTGGTAATTTACAGGCCTTCTTGAACTCCAAGTCTGAGCTGTCATCCAAAGTAAAGGATTAATGCACAGGACAGCAGTCTCACTTACCAAGTTTTGACACCTATCCATCCAGTAATTTTAAGGGGTAAAACTAGAAGCAAGATTGCTGCAATAAATGCTGCCACATTTGATGCAGTGTGAACTATCACTGCCAACAAAGCCCAACCCTTTTGAGTGCAAATAGAACAGTTGAAAGGGTATCTTTGAGAAATTTGTTTAAGGTTTGCTGCTGGTTTAAGGTTTTTCGGGGGTTTTTGGAGGGGGGGGTCGTCTGTTTGTTTGTTTTTAACGTACCTTGAAAATAATTCCTTGAGTTCCCACAACTATACTCCTCTTGTTTGTCCTATTACTGTAAGTTCTTTACTGGTATCTTTCCTGGCACTACTCTTAACCCTTGGAAGATTTAATCTTTAGCTATTAACTTTTTTCTCTTCATTCTGATTTTACTCTGTATTTCTAGCCTGAATTCTTCTCCTTTTTCACTCACATTCACTTCTCCATCCATCCCTGATGCCTATGCACAGAAACTCTTTACCTGGAGTCTTTATCTCTCTGCTGTGTGTCAATTGTCCTTGCCACATCCTTCTCCGAGCTCTGCGTTGTTTCCTTTCTTAGTACCTTTGGACTATATTTCCTCAGGTCCAGAAAATGAAAGCTTATGTCCCTTAACTGAAACTGCCTTGTAATTCCTGTATTTTAAAATGAAAGGACTCTGACCCTGCAAAGTTATTATTTATTGCAAAAAAGCTACTCTCCATGTGCAGCAGACCACAATTAACCGATTCTAAAATATCTCCTGAAGTAAGAAAACAAACAGCTGTGCAATAATATATATAAAATTATAAACAATAACTTGTATTTGTGCTGTATCTAATATGGGCCCATTACCACCTCATATCTCATCTTGATTACACAAATTCACAGTCATTATCATGGATATACTTACAGAAAGTTTACTACTATCAAATATAAAAAAGGAATTCACAAATTACTCAATTCTGAACAATTACATATATCCTTAGCTCATTAATTACAGCAAAGGGATAGTTGTAACCTATTGTAGGTAAGAAGGCGATATAACAATAAACCTAATCCGGAAATGTTCCTTCTCTATTCCCAATAAACTCCAAAGAAAATCAGTAAGTTATTGATTTGAAAATTGTATTTCTACATCCCAGCTTGGAAAAACCTCTAATTAGAACTCCACATACAGCAGATTCAAAGGGGTTCTGGGAAGAGGGACACAGATATACATCTGGTATGAGTAGATAGGCTGAGGAATAAGAACTTTTTCTGTTATTTTGGAGCGTTGCTTATTGGCTAAAATAAACTATTACCTCCATTGGATTATTTAAGTCTGTTTTCTGTCACATTCAATATATCTGTGTATTGCTACTAATGTTGCTAGTTATTCCAATTTTTGTCAGAACTTTCAGAAGTCTTTTCTAAATTGAGGTTCAGATTTAACGGTAATTGAAGATTCATGGTAATATAACCAGAGGAGTATAGACACAATTTTTCCACAACAATTCAAATTTTACAGAGCTCCAAACCTAGCTGCCACTATTAAAGATTATGATTGCATTTACACATGATAATGCTCACAGACAGATCACATTGAAAACTAAATACTAAATAAAACACTAAATACTAAAATCAAGACTCATCTAAATCCTTAGAACTGTTGAACATTCCTCAATGTTGCCTCTGAAGCACAGCACAGAAAATGGAGTAGTGACTTGCCCTCACATTAATAAAATGATAAATTACTTCTTAAAGTTCAGAAAATAATTTTTTCTAAACATTTTGAAGATGTTCTAAAATGTCATGACACATTTTTCTCAGGTTTCACCTTTTAGCATCTAGAACTGTATTAAGAGATGTTAAAACAGCAAATTAATGTTATCAACAGTAAATCACAGTACATAATGACTTCTGCCTGGGGGAAGGAGAAGCAAGCAATGACATTTCAATCAGAGGGAAAATCTGTGGCCAAGTCTCATGTGAAGAATGTAAAGCGCCATCATATTCATTAAGTTTCTCTAAAGGCATATGATAAATTCTTACAGAAGCTTGGCTCAGTTTTTTAAGATTTAGATGCCCAAAATTCATCACTCACATACATCTTGTAGCTTCTGTAAACACTGAGACAAACAGCAGGCTGAGTCAACCACTGTCTTGTTTATATATCAATAACCTCACTGCTCCAACTGTTAAGTGTTATTGTTAACTGAAAATTCACAGAGGATAAGAACTACAAAAATTAACACCTAACAGAGTTATTCCAGATTGTCCATCTACTGAATCATTTTTAGGCCAATGAGTTCATGTCTCCTAAAGACACTTCATTTGTACTCTTGCTCAGCAAAGCAGAACAATATTTAGAAAACCTATATACCTTCCAACAGATAATGAAAAAATCTGTAGTTCTATACACCTTCATTCCTGGAATTTCAGAATGCTTTGCAAATATTTCTGTTTCTTCCTGATAACAGAGAAGGCCACTACAGAAAAGTTTGTTTATCAAGGTCACAAGACAAGCCACAGTCAGAACTGATACTAGAATATATTTGAATTTCAGTTTCCTGCTCAAGATGTTAGACCTTATTTCTAAACTGAACAGAGGAAAAGAGAATTATTTTCCCAGATCTTCAAACAACCTTTTTTTCCAAGGCTCTACTATTCCAATTCTATTACAAAGAGGAAGAAAAAAAAGAGGGCAACAAAAATTCATGGGAAAAAAAAAAAAAATTGGTCCTACCATGTCTTTTAAAAGGTAATAAACCTGTGGAAATTTCAAATAATCTGCAGCTGTTTCTGTGGCTTATGCTTTAATAAAAGATAGGAAGGAAAGAAACCATAGCTATGCAATATTCTACTACTATTTAAATCCAAACTAAGTTAGCAATGGAGCACTGTGATATATATTCAAACACAATTAAAAAAAAAAAAAAAATCAGAACAACTAAAGCAAAACCAAAATAAACAGAAAAAACACATCCCCCCAAGCCTCAAAAAAGAAAAAAGCAATCCTGTCAGCAACAATGCAAAGAAAAAGAACCCAACTAGAACAAAGTTCAAAAGTAAGATTTTATGTCATTGTTAAGTAAACCATGTGGCTGAAAACAATGCTGTGTTGACAAGTTGAGAACAGAGGCTTTGTGACACCGGTTGTCTAGGTTTGGGAAGGTAGGAGAGGATGAGAAAGCCGGAGAAAATGTCAGTAACACAGAAACTGCAAAATCCTCTATGACTTTTTCCTCTAATAAATACAAGCTGTATGGAAAATCCATCAAAGGTTTTCCTGTTCAGACACTGACACACTCTTACTATAAGCCATCTTGCACGCCTATGAACCAAACTCCTCAAATGTTCCTAGCAGGGTACTGAAGTAGCAAGTTGAGCACGAAAACAGTAACAACACTACAAGAACGAAATCTGCTCACAACCCAACTCTTATGCTTAGTACCTTGGAACACTGGGCTCAACTCTTAAAATTAATCAAATATACAACTTGCAAAAATATGAATCAAAAGAGTGGAATCGGAGCATTATGTGTTTCACCCGCCGCAAAGAGGAAACAGCAGCTGAACCAAAACAAAATTTATTGCATGAAGTATGCATTCAAAATAGGGTGAAACTACCTCTAGACACTTTTGGAAGAAATGGAATATGTTTCTGTTGACTAAAGCTTTCATACAAAAAAATAGACTCACTGATGCGAAGCAAAGCCCCTTCTAGCAAGCACTGGGTTATCAACAAATACATCATTGTCACTGAAGATCCTAGAGAAACATCTGCCAATAGTCATGGAAAATTGCACTCATTCCTAGAAAATATGAGTTTCCAGCTAACAAATATGATAGACAAACAGAAAGGCTCAATGGAAACAGAGATTGTATTCAATTTAAACTCCTAACAAAAAAAAAAAAAAATGACAGACCATTCAAAGCAATGGAATTTCCTTCCACTCAATTGAAGAAAAAAAAGAAGGAACAATGATGTTGACAATGCAGGCCTTTCTGGCTTATGGTTTCTAAAAGAATGATAATCAAATGAAGGACTTGACAGAAGATGATGACCAACATTCCTCTTGCCTCAGATAATTTACCATGCCCTAGAGCTGGGAAAATAAACATTACTTCACTATTCACTGAAGTGGTCATATTGCCACAGTGATCACAGTTCCTGTGCTGACAACTATGGATATAAGGCAAGAACCATCCCAAAAAAGATCTAACAGTTCCATTCTAGTGGTGGTCAAGCTTTTCAGACAACAGTAAAAACAAAACACACTAACTCTGCAGCCTTATCAGATACATCTATTTAATTTGTTTGTATGTTCATCGGCCCATGAAAGGGAATGAGAGTTAGAACAAAATAAATATCATCAAGTGTTACATTAGGTAAGAATGAATTTGAAGCTGGTATACAGACATCAGTGTGTAGCATGCAGGGTCATTGTTAGATAAGAAATTGAAAGCCATTTACTAAGTTAACAGAATTACTTGCCATGTCTTTGGTTCAACACATTTTATTAAACCAGTCTATAGCAGGACTGCTCTCAATCCATTGGCTCTTTGTCTTACAAAAGCCTAAGGTAGCTAATATCTCCAAGTATCAGTACTACCTGCAATAAAAGTACACTGACTTGCCATTAGCCTGTTCAGAAGTAGGCTAGATGGTCAAATTATTGATCCAAGAAATATCTGATAACATCAAAGACTGCACAGACAATAAATATATATATACATTTGAAAAAAAACCACAATTTTTCCGATGTTATTCTGAGATTCACTTTGTGAAGCATTAGATAGGACTGTGTTTTGCTGCCCAGGAAATACAGAACGGAAAAAGTTTGGTATTGCAGAGCATTATTACAATATAGCTCTGGACACTAAAAGAACTTTAGAACCAAAACCTGTACAGCTATGTAAAAGAACAGACAGCCACACATATCTACGGTCCTTCTCCCACACTCATACATCCACACAAGATCCTCCAACCATTCCCTGAAGCTGGGAAGGTAGTATGACCAGAGATCTGTGTGGCTGCAAAGCACAGAAGTATCATTAACTTTCTTGGCTAGGTGACTGCACTATCAACCTGTTTATATCATACAGTACCAGAACTCCTTGGCATTAGGAGGTTGTGAGGAAGCGTGCTCAAAACTGTTTTGCCTTCATCAGTATGTAGTCATGGATGATACTTGACATGCCAAGTGTGCTTAAACTGAAACCTCTTTACTATGTTTTAGTATTTTAAATCTGCAGACAATTAAACGTGTGCTAACCGGCAAACTTTTAAAAACACTTTTCTGATATGGATTGGACAAAAACCTGTAAAAGTGAAGATGGAAGGCTTAAAAACTTCTCTAGCAAGGGTTATGATGCAGTAAGAGGAACTTGAGAAAAATGTTGCCAAATGCTGATCATTTCTAGCAAGTAGATTGAAAAGGCATCACACTGTTATGACGACTTTGCTCTTATCAAACAGTATACTTAGTTTAGTTTCTTTATCCTTTTCCTTTTTTCATTAAGCAGAATGCAATAAAGAGTATGTGTCATTTTATCATTATTCATTTTGGGTGTCTGTAGAAGATAAAAGGATCATTTAAGATCTATATGCCTTCTTTCAATAATTACTGTCTAAAGTAATCAGAATTGCCATCAGCCAATTGTTCCTTAAGTTTTGACAAAAGATCAGGATTCTGCTTGTGAGAGAGTGACAATATGATGTGCTGCTTATTGAATTTTTCTGCCAAATGAATAGGCGATATTTTCCCACAGCACTGCAGGAAGATTGTGATGGTTTAACCCCGGCCAGCAACTAGGAACACACAGCCACTGCTGCAGTTCTCCCCCTTCTCCCCAAAAAGGGCAGGGAGAAGAGGGAGAAAAGGAGGGAAAAGGAAAGGGAAAAAAACCTCATGGGTTGAGATAAAGACACTTTAATAGAATAATAACAGAAAAAGGAAAACAACAACAATAATAATAAAATGGTAAAAGAATATTCAAGATAAAGTAATGCAACACAACTCACTCTCACCACCTGCTGAACTGGTTGCCCAGACCGTCCCAAACAGTGATCACAGATTCTTGCCACCCAGCCAACCCCCAGTTTTATACCAAGGATGACATCTACGGTATGGAATATTCCTTTGACCATTCTATTGTTCTGTCTATGCTCCTTCTCAGCTTCTATGGGAAATTGAAAAAAGTCTTTGAAGAGTATAAACGTCACCTAGCAACAACTAAAATAATATGCATTATTGATATTCCTTTCATACCAAATCAGAAAACACAGCAACCACTAGAAAGAAAATCAATTCCATCCCAGCTGAAACCAGGATAGAGATAAAGAATTTCTGTAGTCATAAAGCCTAATATGAACTAATGAAGCTTCTATAGGCAAAAGAAAATTATGGTTAGCTTCCTGTGCATTTGGCCCAAAATTTAGGATAAATAGTTCATTACGAGTAGCTGTTTGATGTTTTCAAGACAGTCAGGTAATCAGATTTACCTCTTCATAATCAGCTCATGTAGGATATTAAATATGAATACTTTTAACTAAGAATTTTGGGTAAGTACAAAAACCTAAATACTGCATTTCTGATGCTGTCATATCCATAAGAATATTTGATTTAATTAGACACACAAGACTTTATGCATGGAGTTCACATTACTGTGGTTCTTACGTACAAACTATATAATGTCTTCTTTTACTCATTTTTAGTCCATTTAAAAGAACCCATGCATTTATTCCACCTGAAATAAATAAAACTGCTATTGAAATTTAAAGGCTTTAACTTCATAGAAATATCTTGTTTGCATTTCATGCAAAAGAATATTGTGTTACACGCCTTCTCCTCTGAGAAGCCTTTACAGGAGGTTTGTATTTGGCAGAGAGAGAATTGATAAAACTGAACCAATGGTCCTGTATGATACCCCAGTTGCTTTTTAAGCTATGAAGAGTCTATTATTCAGACAGAACATGTCCAAAGAGTGAAAGAGATTTCTGCATCAACTCTGTATTAACTTCCAAGAGTCCCATACATTTGCATGAGATGTTCTATCCACACTTGCAGCTAGCCTGAAATCTATCACAATAAAAGCTGGTATCACTTCCATAGGCTGGCAGGCAGTAAAGACCAATCTAAGATAATTCAACCTCATTCTGGCCAACCGTATTTCTGGTTTCAAAAAAACCAAATCTGTATGTTTTATACAGTGACACCAAAAATAAGGCTGTAAATATAGGTGTGTAAAAGGAAATCATTATATGCAGTTCTTTTATTTACACCTTGAAAAATGCGTTCTTATTATGATCTATTAACTGTCAAGAAGAAAACCTACATAAATATGTTCTACATTCATAAATATGTTCTTCAGGAAAAAAAGAAAAAAAAAATGCAAACACCAGCAGCTTCCATTAAGAAATGCAAAAGCATTTTTTTCCCGGCTGTTTGACACAGGAAATTGAAGTGGAAAAATTAGGTTTAAAAGAACAGAAAAAAAAGATCAATACAAAATACTAATGACTATTCTAATTCCACATTAAATACATTTCATATAGATGCATTATTGCAAAACTGAAATATTGTGATCAATGCAAGCCCTACTCTGCCTTTAAACACTTGCCCTAAAAAAGTAAGTTTTCTCTCTGTGTAATCAGATAGTTAAACGATTTCCATCAGAGAACTACCTTAATGTAGTACCCAACTTAATGCAGAAGAATCAGAATTTGTTACCCATTTCCATAATTTTTCATAGCTCTTTTCCTTGCTTGCTCCATAGCTAAAAAACTGCCAATATTTCAAATAAAGAAAATAATAGCTTACACTTTATATTAGTTATAATTAAGATTTCCATCACTACAAACAGAATTGAGTTTAATTTCAATGCAGTGTCCTAATTTCTGGTATTTCCATTCCATTTTGAAGAACTGATGATGCAGGTGAAATCCTCAGTTGAAATGCCTAAAACAGAAGACATACCATCTTGATGTGCAGTGACATGCACTCAAAAATAAAGTGATGCTTCCTTGAAGACCTTCATGAGTTTAGGTAATACAACTCTATGTGCGGATTTGCAGAAGTTTTCTTTATAAGTTCAGATCTGGCATTCTAACATGAACAAACTTCATATTGCCCTCAAAGAATCATCGCTCTCATTTGACCCAGGCAAAAGTTGCAATTATGTCCTTGTGTTAACATGTTTTTTTCCCAAAAGTACAGACTGATGTTAAATTAAATATCTTGATGGCAGGACCAAAAGGACAAGAAATTAAACTATGCAGAGAATAGAGCAGATATGTAAGCATCTTCAGTAAAGGATGGAAATGACCACAGAATTTTTATTTTTCTGCTAACGTTTTTTTCCTTGTTCCCTATTAAACATATGTAAGTGCTTTAAGTTGAAATTCTAGAAAACAGCACTTGAAAGTTTTTTGTTCAGCATGGGCCTCTGAATACTTAATAGGGTTATTTTTTATTTATATTGCATGTGATAAGACCAAATTAGATCATTAAATTTTAACATTCCATGGAGGAATGATAATGGCTTTCTGATGATGTCAGAATAGTTAGTATAAAACTTTTGCGTTTACTTTTCCAGTGTGATCAGCATCTTATTTTATTGTGCAGATGTCACTCTACCAAATTATTATCAGATTGTTCCATCTTTAAGTAGATAATTCTATGCCATATGTTTGTGTAGGAATTAAGATTCTTGCACTGGAACATACCATATTGCTCTCTCTCACTAAAATACAGTTAAAGAATTAATGCTTAATAGACACATGCAGTGAACACTAAACATGCTGCTGGGAAGGACGTGACACAAAAAGGGGAACATTACTTGATGTTCCCTTTGACTGTAACCAACCCTATTGGGAAAGAACTAGTAATTTAATCTCAAGACTTGTAGAATCACGAAATCACAACAGGGAAGATAGAGGGACTGTGAATTATATTCTTTGATAAGTTTCCTCTGAGATTATTTATCTTCTGAGAAAATGCAAAGTTTCTTCACCTTCTCTTGACTTAAACGGAAGCTGAGGATGCATCATGCTTTGCTGAATCAGCAGCTTTGTGAATATAGGTAGTTTAAAGGGAAACTGGCTTCACAAGAGACACAAATAGAAGAAAAATTAAGTTATAAGAAATTATAAATAAAGATTGCAACCTGGTTTTATCCAAATTCATCACAAGCATATGTGAAATGTTTGTGTTACAGGAAAAAACAGTAGCAAGATGACCTTTCTAAAATGAGATGCACATAATCTTAAAATCGTTTTTCTGCAAAACATTTACTGATCACACACTACATCATCTACCCTGTATACTCTAAAAAGGCTAAATGACCACTTCCAACTTCTTCACTATCACAGACAAACAAATACAGGAGGAATTGCGATGGATTTATTGTATGCTATGTGGTCTTTTTCAAGGATAACATTCTTAAGGGAAACATCAACTGCAGTAAACAGAACTGCTAAAAAGCTCTACCAAAAGTTCACATTCTTCATATAGTAGCAAGTGGAATTTAAAAAAAAAAAAAAAAATCACCTAACAAAAGGCCTGCAATTACCACAGAAACTTCCACAACTAACATCTTTTGCTAGATACCTACCAGATGAGGTCTGGATCATGAGGATTATTTCCATCCAATGTTTACTTCTTTCAGGCTGATTATAGGGGAAATTGGAAAAATAAAGAAAAAAAAGATACCAAGCAGTATACTGTAAGTACTAAAAGCCATCTACTTAAAGACACACTAGCTGCTTTTCCTATTTTTTTTTTTTTTTTTTTTACGGACAGCTTTTAAGCAGGTTGAGATTTTATTACTGCTCCATTTCTGAGGATCGTAACAAGCAATATTCCAGTTTAAAGGAAGTAAACCCATGTGGTTCTAATGGCAAAATGAAAGCAGAATCAAGATGGCTATTTCTATTGCACAAGAAGCAAAAGGTAATTTTTTTTCCCTCCTGCTCTGGATCTCAGCATTCCTCTCTGGAAAAAAATAAGCCTAATTCTTTCCTGCTGTATGCTTTTGCAGTTCTAGTTAGCATCCATAGAATTACACCCACACCACATGTCTTTTTCCTCATTTGACCTACCAGGTTGCCCACTCTAATATTAAAGAACAGAAAAATTATTGGTTTATGTCCTTCTAAACTACTTTTACAAGACCCCAATCTGGAACTTCACTTTATTCATAGGTTGCCTATGTGATTTATTCACATTTGCACTGAGGTGAACACTTTCATACTTGCAAGGAAAGCGTTTCTAAACCCATCAGGTCTGCAAGAGAACCAGAAAGTTTTGTTACCCACGACTCAAGTTCAGTTTGCTGTCATGGACCCATCCAACAGACAAAAATGCTGCCTGCAGACAGAAAAACAGAAAGCTAAAATGCAGTTATACATAAAATTGAGGTTGTTTCTCAATCCCACTTCTATGCCTGTGCTATCTATTCTACTCTGCTCTAGTCAATAAATAAAGTTTTTTTAATTTGGTTTCAAATGAGAATTACACCTTTTCAACAATTTTTTGAATCCACTTTTCTTGAACATAGGTGATCAGAATTGCATAGTCTTTCAGATTAGTTTTACTGCAGCCTTCTACAATGGCAGTAATACTTTTGTATCACTAGTACAAAAACAATAAAAAGTTGTTACTGACACTTTCTACTATTGCATTTCTTTTATGCAGTAACATCCTGTAGCATTCTCACAGTTATCAGCTAAGTAGACCCAAGGTCTTGGTGGCACCTCATAATTTCTAAGTGACGAGGTCCCAGATGCAAACAGCCATTCCTGTCACTCATAACCTAGAAGACCATCTTTTTAAACCACTAAACAAGCAAATGAACTTGAAGTATTTGACACTGTGGTAGCTAGCATATATCCACCAGAAGCTGTGCCACAGCTCTCTCCTATTAATGCAACAGAATCACTTAGGACTGAGACACATTTTTCTCCGCATTTGAGGAGATACACAGACTAGGGGTATGACAGCTGCAAGGTAACAATTTAGTAAAAACCCTCTCTCTCTCAAGTAAAAGGCTATGGTTTCAGCATTTTAAAACAGTGGTGATTAATTTATTCATCAAACACAACATAATAATAATAATTTTGAAATATCAATGATATCAAATAGCAAAAAATTACCAATGAAGCAGTCCCACTGTTACCGCTCCACACCCTCTTAGGCCCAGACTTAAGTCACAGTTTGAATACTTGTGCTCAAGGTTTCCTGCCCTTCCAGCTGACTTTATCTGTAATTCTGTTACTCAAAAAACTTTATTTGCTCAAGTAGCATTTCTAGGTTTCTGGGAAACAGAAGTTTCTCCAAACTTGGAAAAGTGGCAACTATTTTACATTTGAATAAGATGAGAAACAGAGAGTACAGTTGTAATAATTATGGGCAAAGGCTATCTGTCTCAGATTTTTCTGCTTCACCTAACAGGACTTGATCCCTGATGCTCCCTGAAAGTTCATGATTCTCCCAGCGTACTAGCCAACAGAGGAGACAATGCTTAAATCTGTAACCGGGCTCAAACTATGCGCTACAACTAGTCGGCCTGTCTGCAAGTCTTTGTTTCAGAATCTGTGACTAGTAATTAATAGCATTTCACAGCTCTTTTAAACCAAGGAAGGTTTTAATCTTAACGGAACAGATAACTCTGAATGAAAAACAAAGCTTAAACAATTAAAATTGTCCATGCATATTTGTTTTCCACAAGTTTAGCCCAATTGCCTCAGATCATGTGTGCAGTCTCAATCTCAACATCTGCCTGTTCTTCTGCAAATAAGTCTCAACAATTTTCCAGACAACAATACTTTTTTAAGCATTTCAATCGTCCGAATTAACCTCTCCAAGCCATCACAAACAAACACATCATTATGAGCTAGGTCTAGACAAAATGCTTTCTCAATTAAAATGTGTGCATTGTTTCTTATCCTGACAACTGGGAGATTTAGTTATTTAACCATAACAATAGCCTCATGGCAGCTTCTTTAACAAGACTTGCAACTGAATTACAATATTGTGTATGCAGCACATTTCCAACACAGCCACGGGGCAATCTTCTCCTTGCTGCAAGACCAGGTCTCACACACTGGTTCCCAGCGGCTCTGCATGTTTTACAGGCTCACAGTTCAAACACAAACTAAAGCCACTCTTACTCCCAAACCACACACTGTATTCAAAACAATGTCTTCTCCCTTCATGTTAAAAGGGCAGCGAGGTGCAGCTGCACAACATACACAACACTACCATGAACTAGGTGATACACATTATGAAAATTACCGTTACACGTGACAGGAGGACTTCAGCGTTTACCTTGTTTCCAGGTCTGGATTTTTTTTAGTTAGTTTCTGTGATTTTAATGTACAATAGTAACCCCTGTGCAGATCAATTAATTGTCCCCACAGAACTTGGATGGCAATTTTGAAATTAAATCAGTATTTGAAAACAACCACAAAAATAAAGTGGATATGTCTTTAAATACATTACATTCTCAACAACGTAAAGAATACTTTCTGTCTGTTGAGAATGGTCTTTTCTAATTTATAGTGATTAACTGTAAATTGATTAAAAAGATGACAATGCATTCTAATATACCAGAACCAATATACTTTCTTAAAAACTCACATACAATATTACATTACTTTAATCTAGGGTCCTATTTATAGAAGAAAATGACAAATTGGGGTAACCTCCACCAAGAGGTACAAACATTACTGAGAACCACTGTGAATCAGACAAGTAAATATAATATAGAAAAATCTCACGCTATGTAACTTGTACTGAAACAGAACATACAAAAAAAGGGAAAATACAATTCAGTATTTTTAAAATTCGTATTCAATTTGGCCTTCTTTATGGTAGCTCAGAAACAATCGCAAAAGAAAATGCTACCACCCCACAGCCAAATTCTTATTACATAGATTTTTATTTTCTTTGTCTTTCATGCTCCAGTTTTGCAGCTATTAAAAATTGAGAAAACAGTTCATTGCAATTGTGATTTGGTCATGATGGGCAGCAGAATCTTCTGTTAATCACTGGTATATCCAAAGGTACCCAGCTTGACATAAAGTATAGCTAGGAACTCGTTTAAATTCCAACTATAAAAATGTTCTTAGAAAAGGGAAGACAGGCACATGGAAGACTGATTAAAAAGCATAGACCAAAGACATTCATTCGTACTTCCACCCT
Source organism: Vanellus vanellus (assembly GCF_965231255.1). Classification (NCBI taxonomy): domain Eukaryota; kingdom Metazoa; phylum Chordata; class Aves; order Charadriiformes; family Charadriidae; genus Vanellus; species Vanellus vanellus. The sequence continues at coordinate 56,702,215 of NC_138908.1, forward strand.
TGAATGCTCAGACTTATTTAAAGTCACTTAGAAATTTCCAGGTAATATTTTCTGTTTCAAGAAATCATCAGTGCTTATCGGGCCATCACCCAAAGGAACCTAAACACATACAAATGACAAACTAGCTTCCTTTGCAGTTTGACTGAGGAATGCGTCATCTTACTTACACAGTGAAAGTGAATGGAGCTGCTCAGAGAATACAATTACTTTTTTAATCACTCCTAACAGTATTTGTAACTCTGTCATCTGTAATAAGGTAAAATAAACAGATACTATTGAATATATAAAAGTTGATCACCTACTCAAACATGGAAGAATGCAAATTTTCCTAATATTAGTTAGTGTACTATAATGTCATAGTTTGTACATACACTATGAAATACTGGCAATAAATAGGTGTAGAGTTATTAATATGCAGTATTTGTCTGATCTGCTACGTATTACAAATCTTATATTCCACTTACCTACTTTTGTAGGGGCATGGCAACACTCTTAACAGACACTGTTAGAGTTTGATAGTTAACATACAGATCAGGAAAATACGACATCGTACATGGATGGCATGCTTTACTGCCCCAGATTTAAGCCACCTGGCAAACAAAACAAAACAAAAAACACCACCACCCCCTCCCCCCCAAAACCAGCACCATTCACTTCATTTTGGAAGACTTTTTTTTTTTTTTTTTTTAATAGGGTGTCTTGAACCTTTACTCAGGTAACACAGTACAGAAAACAGAGGTCTCATTACTATCTCAAATACATAAAATCAAGCCCTGTGTTTAAGACCATTGCTGAACAGCCACTTTCTTTGTCATTACTAAAAAGTATCAATTAACAGACTGCACCAATAAGTGAAAAATATTGTGTAAGAAGACACCCACAAAATGTATGCCCTACAGCCATAATTTACTAAGTATTCTGGTGCACCAACTAACCAGAATTCTACTGTCAGTAACAGTGTGTGAGATATGCTCTGCTTTAGACTTCAAGTCTTTATTACAGTATATTATCTTTACTTTTTACATAACTGCCCAGTTAACATATTTCCTTTCATAAGGAGTGAGGAAGGAAATTAGCACAGCACAGAACGCAGACTTCAGGAGAGCATATTTCAGCTAACTGAAGGAACAGGTAGATGGGATCCCAAAGGAGGCAGCTGCAAAGGATAAAGGAGTTCAGGAAAGATGGCATACCTTTAAGGAAAACATCCTCCATGTCCATGAATGGTTTGTCCTCATACTCAGGCAAACCAGAATGTTTAATGTAGCAGGAGCTGGCTTGGCTAAACAGTAACTCAAGACTAAGCTCCAATGCAATGAGGCAGCATATGGAAGTTGGAGGCATGGCAAGCCTACAAAAGAGGAACTTTAGGCGTGTAGAGATGGTGTTAAAAGAGACAAAGCTCATCTAGAGTTGACACTCGTGAAGGAGATCAAATGGCAACAAGAAGAGCTTCTACCACGGCTCTAGTAAGAAAACGTTGAGCGTGTGCTCATTGCTCAGTGGAAGGAGTGATGTAGTGACAGGCGGCACAAACAAGGCTCAGGTGCTTTCTTTGCTGCAGTCTTCACTGCTCCACCTTCCGTGCTTAGTGATAAGAACACAAGAATGAGATGAACTTCCAGCAGTGGATGAGACCCGAGTCAGGAGTTGCTGCCAAAGCTCAACCCATCCAGCCTCATGTAGCTGATGGGCTGCATCCAAAGAACTGGCCAGTATCATAGTAAGACTGCTTTCTGTCATCTTGGGAATGTTGTGGAGATGACAGGGGAAAGGACTGGTGACTGTACAACAGCAAACATTGTACAAATCTTCAAAAGCAGCCCAAAAAGGATAGTCCAAAAACTGCAGACCAGCTGGCCTTCTTGGGTCTCAGGGAAAAATCATGAAATGAGTCATCTTGGAATGCCCTTCTGGTCACCAGGGGTGAATCATGCCTGAACAACTTGATTGCCTTCTCTGATAAAATGACCGGATTTGTGATTATCAGTAGATGTCATTCACCTCAACTTTAGCAAGGCTTTCATCACTGCCTCCCATAACACTCTTGCACTCACATTTAGACCTTACAGTCTGAGCAGACGGACAGCTAGATAGGTAAAATACCCATCAGGTGGACAGACTAGACGAGTTGTGGTTAGCGGGTCACAGTCCACCTGGAGGCCAGAAACAAGCAGAGTACTGCAACAGTCTACCTGGGGACCTGACTAATATTTCTATCAGTGACCTGGAGGAGGTGATGGAGCACGCTGCCAAGTTTGCAAATTACACCAGTCTGGGGGACCAGTTAATACGCAAGGGCAGCTCTGATGTTCAGAAAGACCTGGACAGGTGGAAGGAATGGGCTGATGGGAGCCTAATGAAATTTAGTTTGTCCTCACAAACGTGGAATCCTGTCCTGGGAAGGCAGAGCCTCTGGCAATAACACAGGCTGGGGATGGACAGGCTGGGGAGCAGCTCAGTAGAGAAGACCCTGGGGGCCCTTGCAAGCAGCAATCAGAGCACGAGCCACCCATATGAGTTACCAAGAGAACAGAGCCAGAGTGGTGGATCATAGGAGGGTGAGAGACACTGGGCATTCACTGAAATACAAGAGGTACAGACTGAAGCTAAGGAGGAATCTTTTTCTCCGTAAGGACAGCCTGGGAGCGGAGCCAGAGCCCTGAATTATTCTATGATCCCGTGAAACATAAAAATAGTTGACAACTCCATCTACAGATCTTTGCATGCCAAGCTTATACCAATGCCCAAAAACAATAAACATACACTGAAAAGGATAACTTCCGCTGCTTTAAAAGCCAGTAAATTATCCCCATCAGTGATTACAGACAGTGACTTTTTAAACTTTTCAGTTATGATATGCAGTTAATTTTAAAAATGCCACTAGTTAAGCAGGACAGAACAAATGAAAGAGATTGGCTGTATACAGAGATAAAATCCAGGAACGGTTGTTTAACAAATCCATAAACTCAGAGTTGCATATTCTTCTGGGAGGGAGAAGTAGGAAATACTTTTCCCATAATAGTGATAAAGTGTCAGGTCACCAAAAAAATCACTGAACAAGATAGCTCAGAAGGCCTAGTTAAAACACTTGACCTGTAAGCAACAGGACTGAGGACTCCTTCTGAACTAATTTAAAACCTATCAGTGCTGAACATGAGGAAATTTCAACTGGTCAAGTGTACCAGTTAACATGCATTTGTGTGAAGTTACAGTAAACTAAAGTGCAAAGACATAGGATCTTTTCTCCTATATGGAATACTTACTATACTCGTCTTCATTTTTTATACGCAATATTAGCGCACTTATAATTTGCTCACATTTTTAATGACTATTTAGTCTGATACTCTTATTCAAGTTAAATCTTTAATCATACACCATAAGCAGGCTGCCTATTGATAATGTAGTTTTCCATGATATATTTAAGCTTATTCCTCGTTAGATTTCATGACTATTCAGAGCAATGCAGCCCCTGCAACCCCTTGCTACTTAAAAACTAAGGCACATTTTTTAAGAAAAAACAGACTGCGAAGAAAAGAGCTATCATTAATAGCATCCACATTCAGATACAAAATTCCACAAAAAAGGGGTGAATAATTCAATGATTCATTATGTGCGACATCTGACAGCATTATATCCCTGCTCACACAGACACTTGAACAACTTGTGGCAGCTGGTGACGGGCCGTATGGCACACTGTACTTCTGACCTACTGTGATGCCTCAGCAAAGATGTAGTAGCACATTGGCAGAGATGGGACAGCAGATGCCCTTTTTGCATTCACCGTCCAGACAGAAGCTACGCAAACAGACTAGTCCATAAATGGGAAGAAACGCTTTAGGGTAAGAATGAAACCGTGGCTGAGGAAAATAAAAATGGTAATACAACGGAATTTAGCAAAAAGACACAGTACAGAACTACTGCACACCTCTCTGTGCTATGCTGGGGCGAAGGTGCCCCGAGATAGCCCAGCTACCACAGAGAGCTTCCACAGACCTCCAGGCAACTTGCAATCCTCTCTGACAGACTAAGTTAAGTCATCTGCACATGTGACTTCTATCAGCACGACTGAACTGATGCAGTACCATTTTAACCACAGCTACAGATGCATTCCAAGAGCAATGGGGATGTTTTGAAAGTATTCTGCAGCCCTGCAATGACGACACAAGGCCCAAAGAGCCATTCTGAATCAGAAGTTTATTTTAAGTGAAAATTAGAATAAAAGCCAGAACTGTGTCAAGAGGGGGAAAAAAAAAAAAAAAAAAGAGCAGACCCTCCTGCAAATATAATCTTTATACATAGCACTTCCTTTTGGCTCCAGCTTCACAAAGTTTGTTGAATAGGTTTCTGGAAAATAAACAACTATCATAAGCGAGACTCCTCACACCTAACAATTCACTGTATCTTTCTAAAAAGCAGGGGTCTGAATCTGGGCGTCTCTTATGCTCTTATGTACAGTCAGAGGAAATGCCAGACTCGCTTAAAAAACGTCTAGCAGCAAAATATACAGAAGAATTAGATTTAACATTTTTCCTGTGGCACAGTGACCTCAGTAACAGCAATTTTACGCACAGCATCCATGAGTCTTTTTCAGTGCACAGTGATTTTCAAAGCCAAACCAAACAGACTTGGAGAACAGCGTAATAATTAGAAAGCATACAAGGGGAAATACATATATATATATACACATATATATATATGTGTGAGTGTATATATATATATATATATATATATATATTACTGGTCCTCCCCTCACCGCTGAATCTGCAGACAGCTCAATTGGAAATAATTTACAAAAGGTGTTGCTTAAGATTGCAGTTAACACCAAAACACTATTGTTATATAAAAGATATTTTTTTTGTAACATAAGCCAGAAACTTTTGTGTGATTATACAGGAAAAAGAAGGTACAATGGCAACTTACGTTAACATGTCTGTTCTAGCCTTCATGCACAAGCCCAGGTTAAAAAGAAAAAAAGGGCAGGGGGGAAGAAGAGATAACATCTTAAGATTTAACACTAGTTAGAAACCAGCACAGCTATCCATAGTTACCAGAAAACAACTACTCTCATTTCTCAGACATTTTAAAATTACAGAAACACACTGCCACTTAAATAAGTACACATGTGCTGGAACAGGTTATGATTAACTTTCATTTTGCAGTTTGACATGTGCTACAAGCCAATGTTGGTCAAATTTAACGCACTCCATAGCTCAAACCTTGCTGCAGAAGTTAGTCCATAAAGCGACACTGTTTTTCCCACAGACTATGCTGTACCTTAATAACCAGCTATGGTATCCAGAGAATTGCAGTTATACTGCATTTGTCCCTACGGACAGAAAGGCATATCTTGAATCCGCAGCATAACAGGACCCAAAGCCAAAAGCAGCATAGCTGTAATATAACATTTTTCAATGTAAATGTGACTGAGGCATTTAAGAAAAGACAGATTCCAAAATGAAATATAGCAGAGAGATTAGCAAAGCCACTACGATTCAAATAACAGTGAATTCTCCAAGGGTTCAAGCTTATCTGAGTCTCAGCAGCAGCATAATACAGCAAAAGTCCAAATCACAGATGCAGGGATTTTGAAGCACAACAGCAACTGGATATATACCACTAAATAAATCGCCTTCATGAAACCGTAATTTCTTAACAACTCCTAGATGATGAACCTTTGTTTTAAGATTAAAAGCAGAATAGAAGCAGAAACTGAACACTGTCTAAACTGTATAAATTACTGTATCAGGTGCACATGCCAAGGTGGTTTTAGGCGGGGCTGCAGGGGTGGCCTGTTGGAGAAGGCGCTGGGGGCCACCCTGTGCTGGACATGGCCCACTCCAGGCGGCTCCAGCAGAACATGGCTGAGCCCCTCAGCCAAGGTGGTGGTGCCTCTGTGAAAACATACTTATGAAAGGGCAAAAACACCAGTCAGAGGAGGAGGGAACGAAAAACAGAGAGGGAAACAGGAGAGGGAACACCAAGGTCAGAGAAGAAGGAGGGGAGGGGGTTCTGTGGTGGAGCAGGTACTTCCCTGCAGCCAGTGGAGAGCACGTGCCAGATCAGTTGGATGTCTCCCCAAGGAACTGTGGCCAGTGGGGACAGCCCACACTGGAGCAGGGGAAGAGAGAAGGAAGGAGCGGCAGAGAGAAAACCCCTATATACTGCCCATACACCGCTATCCCCCTGTGCAGCTCAGGGAAGCAGAGGGTAGAAGAGTCGGGATTGAACAGTGAAGTCGAGACTCAGAAAGACGGGAGAAAAGGTGTTTGCTTTTTTTTTAATGTTTGCCTGCTTTTCGCTACCCAAATCTATTTTAACTGGCATAAATTAAATTACTTTTCCACAAGGTGAGTCTGTTTTGCCCACAACAGGAGCTGGTAAGTGATCTGTCTCAGGAGATCCCACTTTCGGGGTGGGCAGGAGTCTGTCCTTTAGCCAAGGCTAACCCATGACAACGGGGTGGGTTGAGAACAGGCAAATACGAAGACAAGGGCACAGCGCTGTTTCCCCTCGCACCTAATAATATTGTTAGGAAGTGATTTTACTTGTGAAAAAAATCTTTGTAAGTGTGGCAGACAGTGTTAAAATCCTTAGTAACACCACAATCTTACAACTCCCAAGAAACTGGAAAAACTTTCCAAGATTGCAGTTGACTATTTTATCCTGCAAAAGGCAAAGTAGGTTTTTTTGGGTGGCTTTTCAAAAACATGTGATGTATATTATTATATGACACTACACTAATGAAGACAAAATACTCCACGCAGAAACCTATGTTTCATTGGTAAAAAGGGGTAGTAAAGTCTGTACGCAGCTGACTCAAGGCAAAAGGATATACCCTGAATAAATCTCAGTTTTAATCCATAAATCAAATATTCTGTGATATGGTCAAATTAATATTGCTAGGAAATTTGCTGATTTGCACTATCTCTGTTTTTAACACTGTTACTGTTCCATTATGAAATGCTTTGGCCCTTTATTTTATTGTTCTCTCTTGTTTGGTTATTTGGATTCTTTCCTTTAAATTTGTAAAACAGCCACATCTTAAATGGACTTGCCTTTTGTTATGCTTGAGAGTCAATCTCAGTGGGTTCCAACCATAGTTTTCCACAACTACAATCACTTACACATCCTGAAAAACTATAATATCAAGGTTTGTTTGCTTTTCATTTCCGTAAAATCAGTAGTTTTCTGATGATCATTCAATTTGTGATAATTCTACAAGCTCTCCTCTCCCAAGAGGTGGCTGTTTATTAGGCAAAGCACAGGGCTTCTCACCTTAAAAATTCTTTAAGAAAATTACTGTCTTCTTTTTCTTAAACATAATAGAAAACTTGTTCAACAGAACTCAGCTCACACCTTTTTTGAGAGGCACTGCCTCACTTGACTCTACAACTATCTCCTTATCCAATTAAGCACTGTTGACAAGTGCATTGTTGAAAGCTATGAAAGAAGCCGTATCCAATCCTCCTTGGCAACCATGACATAGGCCACAGAAGGATTATCACTGGGCTCCAACAGCTATGCAGAAAATCATGCTATTTTTACCCCTACATTTTATTAAAGAATTTTCCTCTTCTTATTCCGACCAGCCTGTACCCACCAGAAGATGCAGTGATGTAAGCAATGACAGAGGCAAATTTCCGTTGCACAAACTTTGCTCATAGCAGATTTAGAAAGCAAAAAGGCAAAGTTGCCAAGAGCTTTCAGCACCTTGCGTGTGCTGCAGCTCTCACTGCTCCTGCCAGCTGTACAGCTGAACCAGTGATAACGCTGGTTGGAAATTTTAGAGTAAACATGCGAGCACAGACAAGACTCCAAAGGGAAAAATATGAAATGAGCTTTTGGCAAAATAATAAGATAAATAAAAAAAGAAAACCTAGTAGGCTGCATGTCCCATAAAGAGCAGTAATACTTCTGTAGTCGTATCTATGAGGCAATTCCTGAATGCATTAGCTAGGGCACCATGCTCCTAAGCAAACATGTGCCAGGCAGCTTTCACACACGTGTTTTCAAACCATTATAAATAAAGAATAAGTGCCAAAGTCATTATCCGCATTCCCCGTAAAAGCCTGAGCTAAAGAGTATCAGGCACATGCAGTTACTGTTCATGCTAATCATCACTACTGTGAGATGGAACAGCAAAGAAACAGAACCGCTTCGTATTGAGAAAAATAATTCAACTAATAATTTTTTGCCTAACATAATTTGCCTAATAAAATGTATGCAACAAGTGGGTAGTCTTTTAGCACCTACCAACCGTACCTTGCAATAAGCCTCCTGAACAGTATTGGGAAATGATATCATTTTATACCTTGTAATTCATAAACGGAACGTTTGACTCATTTTAATTCGGGTGAGCAAGTACCATCAGTCCAAACAGATTTTTGTACATTTGGCCATGACAAACAGAAACAGATGGGAATCCGCTTTCTATCTACCATGTAAAAAAAAAAAAAAAAAAACCAAAAAAAAAAAAACAAAAAAAGACAACAACAAAATAAAACACAGTAAAGAAAGTTTTTAACCAATGTTGACATTTGCTGTGGACCAGTCTCGTCCAGGTTATAAAGTCTTCTATAACACATTATTTTCACAGGCCTATTTGTTTGGTGTTTCTAGAACAATGAAAGCCAAGATGGATTCTCAGCAAGTGTTCAACAGTCTTAAAGATCATAAAAGTCTGAGTATGGAAGAAAGAACTTAAATACACAGACAATGCCATTTTGTAAAGCAAGCACAGAAGTACTGTTAGAAACTAGAACACAACATCTGAAAAAAGTCTTTAACAAGTATACCAGAGGTAAGACACATAGTAGAGAAAAACAGGACGGTTTCTATTAGGACATGAGATGTGGAAAAAAAAAAAGGCTTAACATACAGGCACTAAATTAAAATCTGTTAATTTCTGAAAAGTGTCCTAAAAGATAAAGATACTCAGCTATGTATCTGCAACAATACTGCCAAAAATGTTTGTTGATGACAAGTTAATATTTCTCAAATCTTTCATAATACCAAAACAAAACAGTTTGAGGCATATGTATTCTATTTCACAAAAGAACCACAGACATCATGGAATAACAATGTTTAGACTAAATATAAACTCCTATGTTGAGTGTAGTCACCCTAAACTACATTTGCAGCCAGTGGCAAATTCGTCAATATAGTCCATGGAATTTAGCATACAATTCGTGTCTTGCTTAAACTCATGCCAAAGGTCTCTTGCTAAAGAAACTGCAATCAGCAAATGCCTATTTCTCTCTGCTGACATTATAAGAATCTGTGGTGACTAGCTCAGCTGTACACACCAAGGATGGCTAACGTCAGTCCACCTATATGACAGTATTAACCAGTCAAAATAGTAAGCCCTAAAACAAAACAAACAGGAGAACATGAAATGAAATTTGAATCAGACAGCTAACTTGAAGCACAAATTTAAGGGAAAGAGAAGAACAAGAAGTCTGAGGATTTCTCACAAGCAGGACCTTAGATATGATTTTGTCACATGAGGGTAGAGAACAAACAAAACTAGAAAAGTAAAGCACAGAAGAAGGAAAGATGGTAAGCTTGCCTTGTACCAACATTGGAAGATATTAGTGTAAGTAATAAACAAGGTTTGACCAGATCCAAGTATTCTGGATTTTCTCACTATGCAGAATTAATTTATTAAATATTGCATGTGTTGATGTACACCATCAAAACCAACACTGTACTATTTTCATTGTCAAACTGGGGAGGAAACAAGAATTTGCAGCAACAAATCCAGTTCTTGATTACCTCGTCACCTCCATACAGTGATACACTTTAATTTTTTAAAGAAATAAGATACCAAAATGATTGTTTTTTAAAAAATGATTTAATAAATCAACAAATCTATTTACAGCCAAAGGACAGAATTAAAATTTTAGAACAATGGGTGGAGTGAGTAAATATTTTAAATACTCCTCTTGGTATTTAAAGGAAATCATTGCATTAATCCACTGATAAGTTAAGAGCAGAGACAAATCCAGTCTGCAATATTTTAATTACAATATTTTCAGCATAAGTAAAGAAATGATTTATATCACCCATATTCAGTATTACTTAATAAGCAAAAACTAAGAAATAGAGAAGTGAAGGTCATCAAATTAAGCTGACAAACTCTAATTTTCTTCTTTCAGTGAAAAAATGTTTTTCATATACTTCATAACAGATACGCACTCTCTACTCAAAAATTGCTGAGTTGAACAGAAAGGACTGAAACCTCAGCTTGAGCTACTTAACAAAGGAAAGTTGTTAAGGCTTTAAAATTACATAGAACTTACAAATACCAATTAATCCTGTTTACTAAAAGAACAGAAGGCTGTCCTCTGGCACTACAAGAAATGGGCCATATTCAACCTTTTCACAATTACATTCCTTGACTTCCCTGGTACTCCAGTTTAAATCAGGCCTGACTTTGACCCAGTCTATCCAGCTGCTCTTCACTAATTCACAAAAGGCTATCATCTTCTGCAACTTGTCCTCCTTAACATGGGAACAGCTACAATTAGGGTTGAGATTTTCTTTCTGTACTTAACTCAGAGTTTTAGCTCATTACTTGTATCATTCAATTTATATCTTTCCATCTTTGTAATTCACATATAAGGGTAGCTGGCAATGTTTTGTGTTATCACATCTGAGATAATTTTACCCAAGTTGACTAAGGTGAGGTAGCAGAAGAATATTATCACTATTTCCAATTTTATCAAGTTTTTCTGCCAAAAAGGAAAACCCTGATATATGATCATTGGGAGATTTTGTTGAGTTTTAGTACCTAAAAGAAAAAATGAGATGAATTAAAGCAAAAATAAATCTGAAACTCTTAAAAAAAAGTATAGAAAAAAAGCAGAATCTGGTAACTCTCCTATGAATTAAGAGGATTCTAACTATCTTACAGACACCTCATATGGAAATGAAAAGCTTTACAAACTTTGCCACCTACTTAGTCTATAACATAATTTTCCAAAACCATAACTTCCCACAAATACTATACAGAAGTATATACTGTACTGCAATGAGATTCTGGTCACAAGGAAAAAAAAAAAAATAAGGGGGGGGGGGAGGGGGAAGCTAAGTGGTAGTCCAAAACATTAAAAATAATGCAACATTTGTAAGGGAGTCTTGCAGAATACCTAAATTACTACAGCATTCCTTCACCAAAAGATCACTAGCGGTGCATACGCTAAAACCCTTTACCTGCTATCAACATCACAAATTTCTCATGCAGAATTTTCAATGAGAGTACAAGGATATATATGTTCACAGGATTTTCAAATTCCATGTGCAGGCTTCCCATGGGGTTACAGCCTCCTTCAGGCACATTCACCTGCTCCAGCATGGGGTCGGTCCTCCACAGGCAGCAGGTGGATATCTGCTCCACTGTGGACCTCCATGGGCTGCAGGGGGACAGCCTGCCTCACCATGGTCTTCACCAGGGGTGGCATGGGAATCTCTGCTCTGGCACCTGGAGCGCCTCCTCCCCCTCCTTCTTCACTGACCTTGGTGTCTGCAGAATTGTTTCTCTCACATATTCCCATTCCTTTCTCCGGCTGCAGTTGCTGTTGCGCAGCAACATTTCCTCCTTCTTAAATACGTTATCCCAGAGGTGCTACCACTGTCGCTGATGGACCCGGCCTTGGCCAGCAGCGGGTCCATCTTGGAGCCAGCTGGCGTTGACTCTATCAGACATGGGGGAAGCTTCTGGCAGCTTCTCACAGAAGCCACCCCTGTAGCCCCACCGCTACCAAAATCTTGCCACACAAACCCAATACACAAATAGATATGATGTTTTGTTTATACACAATTGTATTTCCCTTATTTTTTTCAATTTTCTTAGTAGCACAAAAGTGCAACTAGTGCTACCCAGTTTAGAATATTTTCTTCACTAAAAAAAAAAGTGTGCTGATGACAATACCATTATTCGAACACAACAGAAAAAATTAGTAGCAAATACTGTACTGAAACAGCTAACCTTCCCCTCACAAAGGATCCTTGCGATCATTGTTTTGAGAAACTAGCAAGTTGTGAATTGTCGCAAACTAGGGAACTCCTATTCCTTTGTACCAGAAAATTCTGTTCAGTCTTCCTTACTTTTCCTCAGGAAAATTATGGCAGCTCAAAATAAGAACTTAACACACTTACCTTGGCAGCCAATGCCAAAGTCTCACCGCTATCTTCACTACTATGCTCTTAACACTTGAAGCTATTGTAGCAGTAGGTGATCTGCTACAGACACTCTCCTTCATCGAATGTCCAAAAACAGCAGCTCACACCAATAGCCCACTAGCTCCTGCAGTACCGAAAGCTGGCAAAGTACCTTGAACTCACCTGCTGTCAGAAAACAAAAAAATTTGTTCTTAAAGTAATGCTTAAAACCCACCCCCTTCCCTAATGACCCTACTGTGGGAAGAAGATCACCTGATTTCAGAGCAGAAATCAGAGGAGAACAGAAAGGCTGAGCAAATAATGTTATTTTGGGGAACAATAGTCCAGCTACTGCTACAAAAACCACAATGCCTTCAGATACTACATAATGGCATTAGACCTGAAGCTCAGTTTCACCTGTAATGCAACAAGGCAAGAAGCCACACTACTGATAAAAGTAAAGGGATACCTGATATATCCCAATTTTAAATTTTTTCCTTCGCAACCAAAAGAATATTCCTCTACCAAAGTTACATTCTGTAAATATACATTTAGGCATCTTTTACTTATAATGAAGCCTACTTATCTTCTAACCATGGCAATTGGTATATAACTCCCATAAAGTCCTGTGTCATCAGAGTAAAGCCGGTGCAAGATCATTTGGCACTCTGTCCGGTACGATGCAGAAGGTATATGCTTTGCATATTATAACATTAAACAGTTAAGTTGTAAAAATAATCATGAAATTTTATGCAGATATAAACCAGTGCTAACACACTGGCCCAGATTGTGCTCTATTGAAAGATTCTGAGGAAACCAGGAGATTATGTGGCTTCCAATTGTCGCTATTTCCTGTGCATTTCCCTTTCTTTTGTCTCTAGCTAGAGTCCAGCTGCAGAATAATAAAAAATACTGTAGCCTCCAGGCTGTTTTTCTGTCTGTTAAGACAGAGCTTCATAGAGCTGTTCACTGATCGGAACCTCTGGTCCTCTTTGCATCACCTGTCTTACTGAGGGTGAAACACAGGATCACCAGTCTTCTGCAGTGGCTCCACATCATCCAAGGACTCTCTTATGTAAAAAATCTTCAACTAGTGAAGTTTCCCAGGATTCCTTCTAACGTGGGAAAGTGGGATGAAAGACATGAGTTTCAGGATATGATCCATTATGTTAATTTTAATCATGGATATATCTTAACAATGTGTATGTATTATTACATCATCAGATTTTAACTACTTTTTAATCTAAAAATTGAGGTAATTTGGGGAAAAACAGTTTTTAAAAACAGTTTTCAAAACTAAGGAAAACAAAGAAAGCTTGGGAACAGTTACTATGATGGCATAGTTTTATCTACAGAAATGTTCTGAGAAAGGAAACTTAAAACTGGTTAGAGAGAACTTGAGAATATATATTTTCTGCAGCTTTCCTTGTTACAAACTCTTAAAAAGCTCCATTGTCTGTCATCAATATGTATTATATCCTCTAAAGCTGAATGAATCTTTAGGATTGACTCTAGCAGTCTAGCAGCTTAAGGATACCACCAACACTGAAACACCATCTACTCCTAGCACTACACAAGCCTGTGGGATCTGGCAGAAATTTAGATGCTGTAATGTTCACTCAAGAGAGGGGGGGGGGGGGGGGGGGGGAATAAAAACAACAAGCTCTAGGTATGAATCACAACACTACCCAAAACTACTCACATTTAATAATTTTATTTTTCAATGTATACCATTTTAACTACTGTTTTCAAGTAAGTGTGTGAACAAGTCCAAGTTGTTAACGTAAACACCTTCCCAGATGAAGTTCAGCTTCAATAGCTAGTTTAAATTACTTTCAAAGTAGTTTAGTTTTAGTAGCTTATAAAGCAGCTTGTGTAAGCTTAAAGACAACCATTTGATTTTCAGATCACACTGCTGGAACATCCAACAGTGATGTATAAGACTGTTAGAGAAAGAACATTAAAATGCAATTAGAGTTTGATCCAGCTACATTCTCAGCAACTCCAGAAGGTGCTGAATGCTTTCATGCTCCTTTTGAGTTTCTTGGTGCACTGGCACGTATGAGCTCAGACTGCGTTCATACAGTCACATAAATCTCAAAAGACTACTTCCCCAAGACCCATGTATTTTTACAAGTTCTATGTCAACACTGACAAAAGCATGTTTGGAAAGGACAACATAAAGACAGCAAAGTCTTAGTATTTCATTACATTAGCCGATGCACAGCGACAGGCTAGGTTTTTACCTTATTTTGGGGTGGGGAGGGGGAAGATGCTGCTCGCTAGTTTACTTGAAATAAGCCTGTCATGAGAAATGATAATGCCATAAAAACTAACACATAACCAGTGGCAGGATCCAATTTAAAAGATCTTGTTTGATTGACTTCCTTCAAATAAATGAATCCCTTATAAAATAAAATGAAGGTTACATAAATAAATGAAGTAGGAGAGAAAGCATGTACTTCCAATTTATATACCAGAAAGCAACAAAACAAAAAGACTCTACTTAATGCATTGTGTGTGAATAGTAACATTTTTGTCATTAATTATTACTATGTGGCACTGAACTTCTCTTTGGATAATAAACATGAAATTACATTTACTTTAATCATTTTCTTCAACAAATCTTACTTTTAGTAATTAAAAGTGCCTTGTTTAAGAGTACTTGAAGACATTTAAAAGAAGGTTACCGGTATATTTTAGAATGGTAACATTAAAATAAGGCAAAAGTAAGATCGCCCGGCAGCCACTTTAAAGAATGTCTGACAATTAGAAATAAACTAAATTCACAGTCAATAGAAAATACGCTACTTTATTATCCGCACACAACACTGGGACTATAACTAGCCCTACTACTAGCATTTTAAACTGCTCTAAAACATTCAAAAATGGTTAAATAGGTTAAACATTGTTTGGCAGTATGTAGTGACGAATCTCAGTTAAATACAGTATCCTACACTGTTAATTGGAAAAGCTCAAAAAACCCCAAAATACTAGATAAGGCTGTGTTTTGTAGTGCTGACCTTGTCACTGCAATGATGCTTTATAGTGCAGAACTACAAAAGATGTAAACACACTTACTCCTCAAAGAAGGACAATATAGTCTTTAAGATTAATTTATATGCACCTATTTTCTACACAGGAAAAATATCTCATTGACATGAATGGAAGTTCCAAACACAGTTACATCATTGCATCTCAGGTTAATGTGATAGCAAAATCCACAAACAAAAGACAAAAACCT
Source organism: Vanellus vanellus (assembly GCF_965231255.1). Lineage (NCBI taxonomy): Eukaryota > Metazoa > Chordata > Aves > Charadriiformes > Charadriidae > Vanellus > Vanellus vanellus. The sequence goes on from NC_138908.1 coordinate 56,717,624, forward strand.
GGAGTTAATAGAAAGCTCTAAAATCTGATGTTCTGAATACAAAAAAAAATTCAGAGAAGAAATTTTCTCCCTACCTATATTATGCCAGTATCTTGAAAGAAAGAATCCGCTATAATGCTTACTAAAGCAAGCGTTACTGCCAGAAGAGAATGATTTTCAAAAATTTTAACATGATAGGTATTCTGTACTGTGAGTCACTCCTTCCCATTTTAGAAGAACAAATTAAAAACGAACTCTGGAAGTGAGAAGCATTTTCCATGGAGCTGTGATGTCCAGGAAAGACACTGAAGTTACCTGGAATGCTAGAAAGACTTCTACAATCTCCAAATTCAAGAGAGCAGCACGAGGAGTACTGACAGGGTAAAAGCAAGAAATCCAGGCACCTATGGGTGCAAGGTTATTTGTTGGCTTCTCTGCGGCCACGGTAGGGGATGCCTTCCCAATGTATTTCCCTATATCATAACCAGACTCTCTTGCGGGTTTCTAACAGCTTAGACCCATGAAGTTTGTATCATCCTCCTCTCGACATGACACATGCTCTTGAAGTCAAAGTAGAGACACATGTTTTAATTTCATCTTCCAGCCTTTCACATACCATGTTAAAATTAAAAATTTCTAATAGCAAAAAGGAGAACAAAGGGACAGCTTTGAGCATTCTTGCCTTGGGGGGAAGGAGACAGCACTGCCAGGCACAAATTGCGGTCATGTCTCAGTAAAGCAGGACAGCTGATGTCTCAATAAAGCAGAGGTAATCCTGCTGATCCTTTTCTTTCCAGGACCTTCCTAGTCTGAAACAATCTCTGTATTTAAACAGCCCAAATCCTTGAGAGGAAAGAGAACAATACACGGAGACTTGTAAACAAAAACATACAACATGGAGTTCAAGGTCTACCATGCAAAAGTGAAAGCAAATTTCTAATCTTCTCCTTTTTGTGATTCTGCTCTCAAAACCAGAAACCTTTTACTCCACATTTCTTCAGGAAGTGCAGAACTGTAGGAAGCGCAAACTGTAAAAAGGTCACCTTGTTGTGAGCGGGGATCAAACCAGCAAAGTAATGGAGCCATAATTTAAATAGACTGAAAAATAGTGTCTCTCGAGTGTTTTTTGAAAAGTAAATAAAAAGTAAAAAAAAGCATCCTCTTTTCTTAGCTGTAGGAAATGTATTTGTAAACTTTTTAAAACTCACTATTTAGAAAGAGATATTTAAAGGCTGCCTGAACTAAGCATCTGACCTAGAAATGATTTTCAGAAGTAAACCCCAGCTGAGCTACTGTGTTTACAATCACGATTACCATTGTCTCATTTTCTAAAAGCAAACATAGCCATAGCATATAAATTTGTCTCCAGTGGGTGTAAGTCCCAACACAGACTGAAGAAATCCTCTCTTATCCAGCCAGTTCTCATATCTTATAATGAGCTCTATCACACAGTGGAGTAATTAGGAGTTGATCTTATATAGGAGAACAACATTGGGGTTTACTCATGGCACAGGTATAAGGCATCCATAATGAAACACTGCAAGAGAAAAGCTAGGGAAAGAAAGATTACTTATGGACTTTATCTCAGACTACAGCAGGCTTTGTTCGCTAATACCATTAACTTACTGGGTCAATTTTAGATCTTGGAATCTATTTACCCTATATAAAAAGATTTCTGTTTATGCACAGAAATTGCATTTGCTGCGAATATGATATACTATTTTATTGACTATATTCATGTTACACTATGAATCTTTTTGATTCAGAGATGTAGATTAATACATATATAAGTACAAAGCTCTAGTGATGAAACACAAGGCACAAAAAGTGTCAGAAAATAGAAGAGTTTTTATAGCATAGCTCTAAAATCACACACTGTGTAAGAATTGTTAAAAGTTTAGAGCTTTGTTTGTTCTCAGGGAAAGTCCACAGGGCAAAAGAATTTTTATATAATGTTGATTCCTAGAACGGAGACATCACTAACAAAACAATATCCAACAAGAAGTACAGTGTGTGTAAGAATATAAAACGTTGCACTTTAAGCAAGAAAAAATCACACAACTGAAGCATTTTAAAATGTTCTAGTGAAAAGCTGATGCCACTTTTCAACATTAGTATGCAAGTCATACCATATTTCCCTGAAACCCACTACTGAAAACGACATTGCAGGTTTTAGTTTCACACTGCCTATCCACTGTTATTTATGTATACTTCAAAATCTGCGTTGTTGAATGACCAAAAAGCACCCTCTCCCTACCCGTTCATGGACATGAAAAGGTTTCAACTTTAGTTTTCCTTTCAAAAATGTAGACAAGAATCTTGTCTTGTTAGACAAGATGTAAGAATCATTATTATCACTTGCATTGAGTACCTGATTTACTAAGCAAAGATGCTGCAAGAACAGATTTTGTACTCCTTGTGATTCTCAAAACCAGATTTGGCACATTATTGATACCATGAATATAATATAAATCCTTATATTCATTTGCAGCAGGAAGAAAACAATGCTCAGGAATGCTGCTTTTTAAGATATATACTCATGGGCAAAAGGAAAATTTCACAGGTTCTTTTAACATTTCACTACAAAAGATTATAAACTCACTCCTAAAGCATAGTACTTTTACAATACCATACAACCTGTACAATGGAAGTTTTATGACATTAGGAACGTCTGCTTACTATACCTTCTTGAAGAGCTTATCACATCATACATTTATATGTGCTCTTACATGCCTTGGTTTAAAATTCCCCAAAGACTCTGAAATTAAAATAGTAAACTAGTAATTTACTACTAGTTTGCCTATCTGACTATTTAACACATATACTTACTAATTATTTCTACCGATTTTTAAATACGTGATATTTTATCAAAGGACTTACATATTCATATTTTAAACTGCACACTTTTAATTCAGGAATCACTGGCTAGCTGATCACTATCTTTTAATTCTTAGTCACAATGCTCTGTCTTAATGCAATACAGTTGTGTGATAACTTCTACTGAAAATGTCAGATACATCCACAAGACAAGACTTTTTCATGAAGTCAGGAATTTTACAAAACCCAGTAGTGTAATTTTTTAAATATTTAATATTTTCATCTTAATTTTAGAACCAATTATTTAATTCATATCCTTATTTTTGACCAGCAAATATTTTTAGACTTTTCAGGTTAAGCCATTATTTTTTTGATGCCTACTGAAGTTACAAGGTGATTCCGCCACTGTCATTTTAAACTGATCAGTACAGCTGCTTAAAGAAAAAAGGACTTGCTATATATAAAGTTATTACATTGCATATTATCTAAATATAATATCTCATGATACAATTTGAAGGCAATTTTTAATTTATGTAGAAAAACACTGGCTAGTAAATTTAAAATAATATTAAGTCTTTTTTAAAATCACAGCTGTAAATAGAATTTTATAGGCTGAATACAGTAGTCCCCACTCAAAATTAAACCCTGTCTCTGATGCTAACTTAAGGGTATCCTGTGTAGATATTAAAACACCCTCCCACATTTCCAGAGGCTAACAAATGTGGTGCTTCTGAGGTCAGCATATGGACACCACAAGCACGTCCTGGATTTTTAATACAATTCAGATAGAAACTTAGTAGAGGCAGAGGCAGTGAAATGACTCATACTTCATTAAAATATTGCTGTTTGCAAAGTTGTGCAACAAGAGAAAGCAATAAATAAACAAGTACTTCAGATATAAACAAAATACAATTATAAACAAAAATATATGCAATCAAATATAAGCCTTTCCCCCTCAGGTGCCTTAGTCAATTCTTAATAAGATCTATGTCTGTTATTCATATAGTAACTTGGCAAACTAAAGGAAATAGCTCATTCATATTTTATAAGTACACTAATAGGTGGCTTTATTAAAAGATATCCTTTCTCGAAAAAAAATCTTTTAGTTTCCTTGACGTGTGTTTTAGGATACATATTTCTTTTACATGATATAACATAGTATGTCTCACCTCCTAGGTCTCGATATATAATTACGCAATTGTCACTTCCCTATTTAACATTCAAATTTCTCTTCTGGACACAGGATTGAGCTAAGTAAAGGCAATACCAGACTGTTACGCGTGCAGTGCAAATGACAGCATGAATGTATAAACGCACCAGATGAAACAACAGATGAGGCTTTAAGAATGGTGTATGTGGAGCACGTCCTAATAAATAGAGCAGCTGCAAATCCAAAGAACCCCAATGAAGCAAGAAATAGGCAGGTGTTGGGTGGAATGCTGACTGCATCCAGGTCACAACACATCTAATGTGACCGCACAGAAGCAGCAATGGCACCCCAGAACTTAACGTGGCCTGAGCCTAAAGACTGTAGAAATCAGAGAGAATCATCACCAGTCAAGGAGAAGGCAAAATCTGTGATGAGAACTTGAAAGTCAGTGTCCCCTTGTCTGCCATACCTCAACAACTAATCCCAGCCAGACTGATGTGACACCTCAGGAAAGACGAGTATGTCAACGTGAACAAATGAGTGTAACAGAGTGAGTAAAATCTGCAAAGAAACGCCTGTGAATAAAACCAATTCTGTTTAAAATTTTTAAAAATCACCTTCTTGTCCTACAGTCTTGCATTGAACTTTTGTATCATGACAGTATGAAATACAATTATATAACATCTACTTTTGCTGTCAGCACTGGAAATGATCATCTGAGTACTACACATAGGCAGAATAGGCCATTTGACATTTGGCATATCCAGCTCATATCTGGGTTTTCAATTTTGCTGGATTCTGTTTTGAATAACATGTCAGCAAAGTCTAGTTTGATTCATCTCAGCTCAAGTGATATTTTAACACAGGCTCACCAAAGAGTATCACAACAAAGGAAAAGAAAAGCAGCAAACTTGTTCTGGGCTTGAAGCAGCACTAAACTTTTTTTGTAGAAAAAAGCAAAAATCAGCTAAAGGACTTGAGTTTCAAATTTAGTCTTTCACTCCTTAAACTACTAGAGGGGAGAAAGTGCCCCAGAAAGTACAATTAGTCACAGCAAGTTGTGCACTGGGGATGCACACAGACTTTTAGAAACCAACTCCTACAAGGTACACAGCTCTCAACACTACTGTAACTGGCTCCAAAGGGAGTAGTATCCTAACTCCGTTTGAAAAGGTCTTAGCACAGTCCTAATAGAAAGGATTTTTAAAGAAAAAAAAAAAATGTTGTAGAAGTTTAGGTCCCACCAAGACTGTGGGAACATCCACAAAGGAAAACAAAATAGCTGATGACATTCAAATATAACAAGACCTCTTTGAAACTACTACAAAAAGTTCAGGTAAAGGGATATAGCTACAACATTCTGTTGGAATCCAATATAAGGATCCTGATAAGAATTTGTATTATTTTTAAAAGATTCAGAAGGAAATGTAATCTCCAAAGAGTTTGCATTTTCGCTATTTCTACTGATTTACTGGGTTTTTATATGTATATTCCTTACCTTTTAAATATAACTATTTTCTACTGCTTCCAGGCATGAGTTACCAAAAAAGCATGTACGGTCTACTTGTTAGCAACACTACCTATGTTGCATAGAACTCCTCGTCAAGATGTACGCTAAATGAAATGTCTGTATACTTTCAGACACTGCCAGAAACAAGAGCACAGCTGAGCTGGGCAAAGGTACCTGGAGGGGACTGAAGAGCGCAGCAGGCAGAGAAGGACGCAGCTGCAGGAGAGAGTTACAAAAGCCAGAAAAAGGGGCAACCAGCTGGAAAAGAGATTTGGATAAGGGCATAGAGAAGGTGAAAAGTCTGCATCGGAGGAACAAACAGGGGCTGGGAAAATAAGAAGAAAGGACCTCTGAAAACCAGGAATTGGAGTTAGAATGGAGAGTGATGCGGGCGGGGAAAGAGACGTGGGTGAGGCAGGATGGATGACAGCACATACAGACAGGAGGCCAATGACAGACTGGTGTGTAACCATTGGAATATTGTCTCCTCCAGACCTCAGAAAAGAACATCCAGGATCTACATCCCTCTTTTGCCAGAAAAAAAAAAAAAAAAAAAAGAAAAAAAGAACAAAACCCAAAACGACTTATTCCAAAGTTTATGCCTCATCCCTTCTGCTATTGAGTAACATTCAGAGTGAAACCTGCAACTGTTCCCAATCACTATGTTAGCTCTAACGTAAAAGATATATACTGACAATGTAAAAGTTTAAGTCCCACTGTAAATCACATACAGGAAAAGTTCCAATTCTGATTTTTTTAAATATGTTTGAATCTTAAATTAAAGGATGCATTAAGACAATAAACGTTGCAAAGTCAAGAATTCCCACATAGGAAACACTAGGATCAAAACTGCATGAATGCCTTTAACCCATTCCATTATGTCTGTACATTATTGTATGCTTTCTAATCAAATAACCACACTTATTTCTAAACAAATATTTTTCACTAAATGCTCAAGACAGATACAACCTGGGGCAGAATATGAATTTTTTAATTGCTAGTGTTGCACATCTTGCCAGGCACTTGAAGACGTAAAAAAGAGAGAAGCAAAGAACACTCTAAGGGAATGGTAAATCTCACTTTTTAAGGAAACGGCACACTGACCAGAGGAAATTGATTCTTTCTTTTACTCCGTCATGGAGTTCCTGTGTGATGGCAGGCTAACCACAAAATCCAATTTTGCATGAGCAGTAGCCAATAAAATATTACAAACGGAAGCCGCAAAAGTGATGAGCTACTATGTCTGCAGTTTCAGTCAGCTAAACTGTGGTTCAAAGCGCTACAAGAAAATTCTAACATTTAAAATGCACGTCATTAGGATCTTATATTGGACACTTTAAAATCAACAAAATATTTCAGCCCTTATACCTTTTGAGCTTAAAGTTGCCCCAGCTGTAAAATGCAGATAATAATATGAACTAATTCACAGGAGTATTGTGATGTTAAATTATTTTTTATGAAGTTTACAGATGCAACGATGAAAGTATTACAAAAACATCTAGAAGGATTTTTTTTTTTTTTTCAGTGCCCGGTTTAAATAATGAGCAGTATGACTACACACTGTATGCTCTGATAAAGGAATACTGAATAACCGAATCTTGTTAATGGAGTACAGTCCTGTGGGAAAATAAGCATTTATTTATAAAATTACAGATTACATATTAACATAACAGGGGTGAATTAAAGTTGAACTGACTCCTTAGTTTTGACACACTTATTTTTCAATACTTGATTTCGTAATGCTGCTGTTCTTTTACACACAGCTTCTTGATCAGTGTAAGAGTAACCTAATGACCTACCAAGATGTTAACTGTTCAGTATTAGTCTTCTCTAGACAACAAAAAGTACAGAACACCTTGCTGCTATGCAGACAAGTCAATATACATCACCTGTCTGAAAACTATAGGCTGACATTTTACAAGCACCCGTCCGTGAAACACTATGTAAAGAAGTATTTGATTATTTTTTTTTGTCAGTATGATAGGTTCTTCATGGAAAGACCTACTTACAGAAACAACTGGAATAAGAATGTAAAATAATTTGCTAATCTCACAGTAAAGCACCGCAATGAAAATGTAAGATAACATCTTACAACTGCTGAACTGTGCCACATTTGCCAAAAGAAATATTTTTAAATATTTTCAACACTTATTCACAAGTGCATTAGCAGTGACTTTTAAAGAAATTTAACCATTTTTGTAAACACATTTCTTAAAAGCATCTGTAAATACCAAGCTGATGTTAATTACCAAAATGTAGTTACAACTGACTGAAAAGGACCTACTGAGTTGATGCCAAGCAGTATTTTACCTTACTGAATGATTCCAAGGCATCTAAATTTTTGTTTCTTGTCAAAATAAGGGGTTCTTTTTACATTTCTAACTGCAACTTCTCAAACAGAAATGTGTGTTCATGCAGTATACAGACAGTGAACATCAAGCTCTCCAGGATCACTGATCAGCACGTGCACAACATATGTAACAGGTTCAGGCCAAACCAGATTTCCACAATACAATTTTGCAGCTCTTGCATATGAATTTTGACACTCACTTTAAGCTTCTAAGTCTATCTGGATAAAACATTTGAATGGAAAATAATGACTTAGGAGACACTACGCTAAAGATGACAAATCCACTCTCAGAAAATCTCCAAAGCTGTAACATCACTAAGCTCTCAGCACTGAAGCACCTCAGTCATGTGCAAGAGGAATTTATGCCCACAAACAATACACAAAAGCAACAAGGCAAAGCCAGTGAAAGAATTTAAAAAATAATTAAAAAAAAGTTAAAAAAAAAACCATCAACACAGCCAAAAAAAACCAAAAAAAAAACAAAAAAAACCCACAAAGCTCCCTGCACCCACCCCCCTCAAAAAAAGAAAAAAAATAAGACCAAAGCCACCATAAACCAACCATCACATTTCACTTGGCTTTATTTCTCTGGTATGGTAGAAAGCATGTGACACACCTTATGTTTCTGGCTTCTGGTTAATCAGCTACAGCAGCAAGGTAAGTATTGCTCTATCCCTGACAGAATCTATGACAGAAAAAGTAAACTCCTTTCAAAACATCTCAGAAACTATGGCAGTTGAGGTTCCAGAAGGCTATTCAATCTTAAATTCAACTACAACTCTCTATTACTAATCAGTTCCTATTGGCAGGACTATCAAAATAGCTAATAACTGATACATTGAAGAAAAAACTGTGCCAAGCGTTCTTTTTGGTGGAAGATTGCACAGGACTAGTGTTAGAAATTTTACTATATAGAAATAGTATCAAATACTGTCAACTGAGTAGTACAGATACCATAAAAACCCCTCCCCCGTCCCTATTTTTTAACATACAACCTTAAAAGCTAAACTTACAGGCTTTACGTATCTCATTTAGGCAACTGAATTAAAATTTTTTGTACCTAAATAGTCTAAACTGCTCCCCAGAGATTCTACTCTCTCTGTGGAGAACTCAGTATACTAATTCAGGCACTTCCATTACAAGTATGGAGCTAGGAAAGCTTAACTAATTAAAGCATTTTCAATCTCGATTTAACTTTAAAGGAGAGATTTAATATCTTTTTTTCCAAATAATTTTTTCCTCATGTTTAAATATTTTTAGCAACTGGAATGTGTTAAAATACAGGAACACAGATTTTAATCTGAGTGTACAATATGAAGTATAATTTTTCCTGAAGATTAATTTTTAAAAGTACTTATACACCTAAATATGCACACAGGTATGTACTGTAGTTTCTGGAGGGATACAGGAGCCTAATTCACAAAAGCTCTCCACTGTCATTGGCCAAAAGAAGATCTCACCACCCCATCAATAAATGTCTTTTCCCATAACATAAGAGACTGCATTTTCGTTGCACAGCGAAGGCCAGTAGTTATTTGAAAGATGACTGTGGATTACCATATCAGAGCTTTATATGAAGTAAACACTGCTTCCCTAAGGCACCTAAGAAAGACACACTGATAATGTTAAAAATACCACCAAGAAATTTATAACAATCACAGGCAGGATGATTTTTCCCATCCTACATGCCCTCAAGCACCTTCTTCTTTAGCACTCTGATGATAACAATAAAACTTCTTGAAAAATGCATAGTGAATTTACTCCTGTTATGTTTTTATACAAATTATTTTTGTAAAAACGAATGTAAGTCCAACGGTCAATACTATTAGCAAGTTACTGCAACACAAAGCAAAATATTGTAAACAATTATAAACATAAAAAGATCCTTGATTTTAAGTTTCCTTTTCCTTTATGCAATATAATGTATTTAACACCATTAAAGACAACATATTCTGCCTAGCATTCTGCTTTTAATGACTGCGTGTATCCCTAAAACAAAATGGCAAAAATAAGACTGAATACACGAGTAGTCAGATACCGCTACTTTTTCATACCTGAAAGTTGTTAAACATGAAGGTGAAAGACTGACACCACTTTGGCTTACAAATAACATTAAAAAGAATTGACAGTATCTTTCCTAGAACCCAGGAAGGCAAACACAGGATACTGATTTCAATATAACACTGCTAGAACTGAAGTATGAAATTCTTTTAACACTAAATGTCTTCTGAAGTATCAGCGAGCCATTTCACATACATTTTTCACAATTACAATAGCAACTAAATGAAAAAAAAAAAAATCCAAGAAATCTACTATTCCCAATGAACTCACATTAGACTGCATCCAATGCTTTTGGTCAAATATGGTTGAAACCTTGCTTTCCCTTCACCATTAACATTTTTATTCACATTTAGTAAACATAAACTTTCTGTCAGATAACAAACAATGCCAACCTTTCCAGACAAAAAGAAAAACCAAAAAGTACATTCACTAAAGATGTGCTTTACATTCTTTTTATTATCACTATTTAGATGCCTCCCATTGATTGCACCTGTTGAATAAGTCCTTTCTGTTAAATGTAAAATACAGGCATTATTACACTCCAATGACGGGTAAAAAACATAAGACCAGAAAGATATTTACTTTCCACTTCTCTCTTATCCTTAGCATCCCTTTTAATTTTGTTTGCCTTCTAGTACTTTTTCACATTTCCTTTCTTGGTTCCTGTAACATGATTCCTCCAAACAGCATTTTCATTACCAGCAGCACCACTAGACCTTGTCAACAGCCTCATCTTTGTAAGTTGTCTTCAAAAACCACCTCATTCCAAAAATGCCTATCAACAAAATCAGCAAACTTGTCCCCTTTTTTCTACCAGCATAGAGTTGTCTGTGTGGAAATGACAGGTCTTAAAATTGCTCTGTGCAAATTCAGACAAGAGCGTGCAGGCCCTAAGTTTTACTAGTTGTCTCATAATGCAGCAAAGACTGTTTTCCACATAAAAATTTTATACCAATAAGCCTGCACTAAACAAAGCCAACATATATCCTCAGTATATGTGTGATACTTAAGATTAAAACACTGAGCCCTCAAAAAGTAAGTATGGTTCATTTGGTCTTTCTAGTTCTTACATATGGTTTCTGTTACCTAAGACTAATTTATTAAATGTCAATAACAGAAAGACAGTAAATATTTTCTCATTGTTTTCAAGTTACAATAAAGAAATCTTTCCAGTCTTCACTGGATGTTTATCTAAGTTTAAGAAACTGATTTTTTGCTTTAAGAAATACAAGCAAAACAGTTAAAAATAATTATTTTGACATAAAACAAATATTAACATTTAGCAGCTATGATAATAGCCAATTTGGTGAATTTCAAATAGAATCCATTTCTTACTGCTTGGTGACAAATAATGATTTTTGAAAGGGTCTCCTTCACAAGCTCAGAGAAGACTCTTGACTGACAGACAAATATAAGAATAAGCAATGCAAGTAAAGAAAAGAACACAGTGCCAGAATAAAATAAAAATGCTTTCTAATGTTCACTGAGACATAATGTGTTTCCTTATAATCAAAGAGCAGTCATGGAGAAAACAAAAGAGCAAAACTGTCAAACGTTACTACATAATGAAGTTCAACAAGCTCATGCTCTATGCTGGGCAAAAAGCAAAATGGACAGAAACAAGTATGCAGCAGTCCAGCCAAAGCCAGTCTCACTGCTGCTATTTAAACAGATTTTATTGCAGATTTTATTAAGTTTATTAAAATTGAAGTTACCCATGCATATAAACACCTATGCCACAAAAAGATACAGAACAAAACAAAAATCCCAACCTCCTCTCACACAAGTACATCCTTTTAAAGAATGGATTCTTCCCAGACAACTTTCCCTCTTGTCATTTTCCCTGTATTCATTGTATTTCCCACATTTTTCTCCTTATCTGTTTTCCCCTACCTTTTGTTTCTAAGGTTTTCTAATTCTTATTTTCCCTTTTTGTTTTTTTTTTTTTTATTTCCTTCTAGTGCTGCCGAAGGTACGTTCCAAAGAAGAGAAGGCACATAACATCCCAGCAACTTCATGAAACATGTAGTGCTCTGGGTACAGCAGCATACACCAATTTGAGTACCATCCTTCTGGCATGTGCTCTCAGCCACAAAACAACTTTACACACAAGCTGTCAGACTGGGTGGGCACTTTTGAAGACAAACTATGTATTCATAAAACTCTCAGCTTGGCTGAAAACAGCATATCCTACAGCCACATGGATGCACACACCCAAATTCTGTACTGAGTATCTGTGTGTCATCTATTGCCGAGTACGGTCACCCACCACTACGATACCAGCGATCACCTCCTTTCTGCATGCAGATCTTCACATACAGTTCCAAACAAGGACACTTTGTTTAAACCACAGCAGTCCATAATTATGGACTTAGACATCCCTAGCAAAACCCACAATGGAGCTGTCACAGGCTCACATTCCATAAGAAAATGATGGAAGGAATCTTATTTCCATCATACAACCAGCATAACATCCACCAGAACTTAAAGCAGAGATGACAACGATGTGTGGAAACCAGACAGACCACGTAAACCAAGCTGTCAATGTCAATAAAGGCTGGTAGAGCTCCCAAGGGACTCAGTAAGAGAAGTAAGTTTAAATTAATTCATTAAATGGCTATGCCAAAGAAATGCAGAATAATGCCTTTATTCACTACTTCTGTTCTTCTTAAGGTGTCAGAAGTTTACACTTGGTATGAGCTGTGCCATAGGCATCATTTGCTATATTCAGAAAAGAAAGTACATTCAGTTGGTTTAGAGGCAAAGTACCTTGAACCACCTACCTTTTTTTCCCCCGCTTTGAGAATTTGTACTGAAAAAAAAATCCAATCTCTAAATATGTCAAATGTATTTTCTAGCTGAAACGATATACTTTCCATAACTTAAACAGTAAAAAGCCCAATCATGTGCTCTCTTCATGTATAATAAGCAAAGACTAAAAATAACACATATACAAACAAGCTAATTCTAATCTACATTGCAAACATCATATTCAAGGAATCACGGAGCTTTCAGAGTTGGAAGGGACCTCTAGAGATCATCTAGTCCAACTCCCCTGCCAAAGCAGGATTGCCCAGAGCACATTACTCAGGACTGCATCCAGGCGGGTCTTGAAAATCTCCAGGGAAGGGGACTCCACAGCCTCCCTGGGCAGCCTCTTCCAGTGCTCTGTCACCCTCACTGTAAAGAAGTTTTTCCGTGTATTTGAACGGAACTTCCTGTGTTCTAACTTGTGCCCATTGCCCCTCGTCCTGTCTCTGGGAGCCACTGAAAAGAGTCTGGCTCCATCCTCCTTCAACTCACCCTTTAGATACTTGTAAGCATTAATAAGGTCTCCCCTCAGCCTTCTCTTCTCCAGGCTAAAGAGTCCCAGCTCTCTCAGCCTTTCCTCATAAGGGAGATGCTCCAAGCCCTTAATCATCTTAGTTGCCCTTCGCTGGATTCGCTCCAGCAGTTCCCTGTCCCTCTTGAATCGGGGAGCCCAGAACTGGACACAGTATTCCAGTGGCCTCACCAGCAGAGTAGAGGGGGAGAATGACCTCCTTTGACCTACTGGCCACACTCTTACCTATGCAGCCCAGGATTCCATTGGCCTTTTTGGCAACAAGGGCACATTGCTGGCTCATGGATAATTTCCTTTCTACTAGGACCCCCAGATCCTTCTCCTCAGAGCTACTTCCCAGCAGGTCCACCCCTAACCTATACTGGTGCTTTGCATTCTTCCTCCTCAGGTGCAGGACCTTGCACTTGCTTTTGTTGAACCTCATTAGGTTCTTCTCTGCCCAGCTCTCCAGCCCGTCCAGGTCATGCTGGACGGCCGCACGGCCCTCTGGGGTGTCAGCCACCCCACCCAGTTTGGTATCATCAGGGAACTTGCAGAGGATACACTCTGTCCCCTCATCCAGGTCATTAATGAACATATTGAACAAAATTGGACTGAGTATTGACCCCTGGGGGACACCACTGGTTACAGGCTTCCAACTAGACTCTGTGCCGCTGATCACAACCCTCTGAGTTCTGTCACACAGCCAGCTCTCAATCCACCTCGCTGTCACCTCATCTAGCCCATACTTCCTCAGTTTCCTAATGAGTATCTTATGGGAGACAGTGTCAAAAGCCTTGCTAAAGTCAAGGTACATGACATCTACAGCTCTCCCCTCATCAAGCCAACCTGTTATAACATCATAGAAGGCTATCAGATTGGTCAGGCATGATTTACCCTTGGTAAAATAACTTCTTGGTTCCAATAACTTCCTGTTCCTCAACGTGTTTGGAGATGACATCCAGAATGAGTCGCTCCATTACCTTCCCAGGGACAGAGGTGAGACTAACTGGTCTGTAGTTCCCCGGGTCCTCCTTCTTGCCTTTTTTGAAGATCAGAGTGATGTCAGCCTTCCTCCAGTCCTCAGGCACCTCTCCTGTTCTCCATGACCTTTCAAAGACGATGGAGAGTGGTCTAGCAATAACATCCGCCAGCTCCCTCAGCACTCGCAGGTGCATCCTATCAGGGCCCATGGACTTATGAATGTCCAGCTTGGCCAAGTGGTCTCTGACATGGTCCTCCTCAACTGAGGGAAAATCTTCCTCTCTCCAGACCTTCCCCCTTGCCTCCAGGGTATGGGATTCATGAGGGACAGCTTTAGCAGTAAAGACCGAAGAAAAGAAGGCATTCAGTAACTCTGCCTTCTCTGTGTCTTCCACCACTAGGGCACCTGTCTCATTCACCAGTGGGCCCACATTTTCCCGTCTTCCTTTTTCTATTGATATACTGAAAGAATATTGTGGTTACAGAGTCTTTGGGAGATGAGTAAGATTTGGTACCAAATTTTAGTTTTATTTATGATATAAAATTACAAAAAACATGCTCTGTCTCTCTCTCAAAACCATTCCCAAGTAGAATACCTAATCACGGTTAGTCTATTTCAGAGAAATTCTGAAATAAAACACATAATAGCCCAAGACACAGATCATACAGAACTGATTGAACTCTAGCATGATTTCCTTATATTGTACAGACTTCCCACACTAGCTTCATCTAAACACCAAGAATTAATAATAAAAACAGTACGCTGGCACACAGCACCAAGACAAATCTATCCACTTTGCCAATATATGCATACATTGGTTTATTTTAAAATTCATAGAATATGCATGCAAAATATCCAGAAGTTTTCATTTCCAGAATCATCACACCCCACCACAGCCCTCAAAAAAAAAAAAAAAGTGAAGACAAGAAAGAGTAAACATGAGAAGCCAGAAGTAAGACAAACTATGGCAATAAACAGTAGCCGATTTTACTGTTTCACTTTGGAAAAGGTCAATAACCCGGTTCATCTAGCTATCATCTACTTTCATTTTCCAATAAACTACTTCACTATTGGACATCAGTTGACATCTCCATTTCATACCAGTTTGAATGAGATTTTTGTTCCAAAATGATAAAAAATAAACGTGTTTAAAAGATTAATTTTTAATCCGATCAGGATGAAGTATGGCTCATTTTTATTTTGAAATTGGGTATTTTGTAATATTTACTTATCACCTATTCAGAATTTAGAGATTTTTTTTCCACACCTGTTACTATTCCAATTACCAGCTGGCATAGCTCAGCAAGTAACAACTTCCAAATCAATTAAATATGCTGACTAGAATACCAATTTCCAAACCATTCCCATTTAGAATTTTATTATAATAAATTACAATCATCAATGTAAAATTTTCATCTATTATTTTGTTTTATATTACAGTTCTTAAATTATTACATTATTATTTTAGAAAATGTGACATGCATTATACAAGGTTTAAAAATTTTTAAAAAGTCAAATATTTTCATTTACTACCTTTAGTTTTCAGAAAAGCTGCCCCATTATTAATCTCAAACTAATTTTTATTCTTATATCAAACTTATAGAATCAGTATTTCAGAAATGTTCCTCTTTTTATTTTTATACCCATTATTTCACTTTACTTCACACTGTTGAAAACTGCAGTACCTTTTATGCATATTATTATTATATTTTTGCTGCAAACCTATATTTCCAATGCTAATCCTGTTAGTTATTTTAAGCTCAGGAATATGGGATTTAGCTTGCTAAAAGAAAAATAATCAAGAGCATTATTTTCCTTTTATAAGACACATGGTCTTATCTGTTATATAGCTGTATGCAGTTCTTTAAATGAAGGACAACACGATGTCTTTCATAACAAGAAAAGTTGTTGATGCAAATCATTATTTCACATGAAATTCAAAGATTTCACATGAAATTCAAAGATAAAGAGCAAATCATCAACACCATTATTCTGCAGCTTGAGACATGCACTGTAAGAATAACCATACTTCCAGAACAATTTCTGGAAAGTGATCAACATTTTGATTTGGGGGGTGGAGAAAAAGTTTAAAACACTTTGGCATACAGTTGTCCTTGAAATATGGTATATGTGGAAGGTCTTACGTTCTTATGAGTATCTCCAATTGTTTTTAAAATACGTTACCCTCCAGCAAGACTGTAATCAAATGACAAAGGTACTTTCCACCTAGTGAATTATTTCAATCACCGCTCATTATTTTATCTTGAATTAAAGAAACACTCAAAGATATATAATAGAAATTGGGAGCTGAGCTTGACTGATACTTTATAAGATTCCTAATTAAAGGAAGAAATACAGGATAATAGGATATCTCCTTTTGATTGATCTTAAACATATCAATGGGGTAAAGGACATTGCAGTGAAATTTTTTTAACAGCCATATTTGTATTTCCTTGCCGTTAAGAACAATGGCGTAAAATAATACTGAATATATTATCAAGACTTCTAACAAAGCAATATGCTTTCAAGAAACGTGAAACTTTGTTCAAATTTTTTTTCCAAAACTTTGCTAATAAAAAATTCACTAGTAGGCCTCACCTGTCCTGTGTATTATCATAATAAACTAAAAGACTGTCGTTTTTCTGCAAAGTACCTGCTTGCTCTGTAAGAGAAATTATTTGATTCAAAAATGCCAAGGGACCCAGCAGTGCTGAGATTACTTCCATTAAGACAGCAAAAGTGGAGGAAAAAAAGCAAAGACATCTGACTATAGCCTCAGAGAACATGCACCAAATAGCTTTTCCTTAACATGCTCTAATAGATTCAGGCAGAGAAGAGAATTTGATTTGGAAATTAATTATCAGCTGTCACAAAACATAGACATCATTAAAATGAGAAAATATGACAAACGTGATACAACCTAATCCTTTTTAAGCTTAAATCTGAAATAATACCAACTTAATAGTCAGCAAACACCTAAATTATGTCAAGGTAAAAGTTCAAACAGAGCATACTTTAAATAGTATCATATAATTAGAAATATGGAAAAAAATCCATAAGTTGATACTCAGATTTATCCAGCAATTTCTATCATCCATACTTTCAGTAACAGACAAAAAAGTTTGAGACACATTAAACAATTGCGTCTTTGGAAAATACAGAAAAAAGTCCATGTATAAAAGCCATTTAAAAAAAATACCAAAATCCAACACAAAAATGCTTGTGAAGGAAGTTCCAACTCTGAAAACTAGTAAGCCAATGATATTGCATAGCAGGCAGAAACCCTGGTAGAAACACAAACGTGAAATCTCTCTACAAAAAAGGTATTGCCTCTTCATGGTTTTGGGAATACCACATGCCAAATCCATTTAAGCTGACTTCGCACAGGTCTTCATCTTTGTCCTCACGTAAGGCATGAGATTTCAACTTCATTTTTTGGAGGCATTCTGGATTATACATTCTTATTCATATCACAGCACCTCGGTACTAGAGACTGACATGAAACTGGTAAAGGGCTGCTGTATCCCTCTCATTAATCACCATAACGTCTCTTTCTGGGAACCTGTGAAATACAGGTACATAGCTCTGGTTCAGCCTTTCACTCTTACCAAGTACATGTCAAAAATCCATATACCAGATTAGTGTCTACATACCAGACCTGAAACCAGCAATAAGGACAGTAGAATGTAATAGGTATCCAACAGCACACCATGCAGAATCTACAGTCTTTAGGCAGAGGATCCTCTAGACCAAGGTGCTGTACGAGAAAGGACATGTAAGCTCCAAGCAACCTTCCTTGCTGAAGAAAGTGGGGAAAGGTGCTTCCCTCACCCCGGTTTGTACAGGCATCTTTGCCCAAACTTTCCCTTCCCCCTCAGCATTTGTACAGAGATTTCTACTCTGTTTCAGCTTCCTTTAAAAGCGGGTTTTATGCAGAATCATTAGGACAGCAAAATCTTGTACAAATCTGTCATACATGAAGTATGTCTCAGCTTGCATATACTTACTAAAGTACTAAAGGAGTACTGATGAGCAAATGAATACACTATTTTAAGTGCAAAGATACGTGAAGAAAGCAGTAAGAGGAAGCAAGACTGTCAATCATGTGAGAAAGAAATGTTAATTTTCTTTAAGTTGAATCCCTCCCCCAGCTTCTTTCAAGGGAACAAGGGAAGAAGGGAGGTATCGTTTGGGTTGATAACCAAACAGAGATAAACAAGCACCTCACCACATCTAGGAAAATGTGTATCTCAAAATGTACAGTCTATACCTGAGCAGGTGAAGGCAAAGTGTACTGAAATGTTTATCTTCTCATTTCGGTGTCCAAGAGCATAGTTGATCAAATGTTAGGTTCAAGTTGCAACCAGTTGGTAAGAGGTCCAAGTGTAAAGTTGTCACCTAAATAAACCATGTTCCTAATGTACTGCCTTTGTCTTGCATAATCAAGAAAATAAAAATGGATTCAACAGTTCTGAGATCAGACAACTAATATAGGGTAAGTTAATTTAAAATACCCCTATTATCCCTTTCAAAAAAAAAAAAAAAAACACTGTTCTCAAGTCCACAAAAATAGGGTATGGGGAAAGGGGAAAAAAACAAAACAAAACACCACAAAACAAAACAACAACACAGAAACAGAATCCTTGCTACTTTCATTACTACCTGTCAGTTCTATATAAAAATATACTAAATGTTGGCAATGAATGGTTGTATCACAATGATCTATTCCATCTCATCATCACACCAAAATGACTATGTTGCCTTTAATTCTAATTGCAGTTGCCAGAACAAAAAAAAAAGAAAAAAACCCACACAAATAGTCATAGGTGTACTTTTCCTTTTTCTTGCACTAAAATGGCAGAAATACAAGTTTACTTATATAAATACTAAATGGAGGTTTTGAGGTGAAGTTAAAAAATAAAAAAAAAAAAAAAAAAAAATCACCTTTTCATAATTAAAATGTGACTATTTCAAATAGAACTACCTAAAATCCTAAAATAGACCACTATGGAAGCACCAGGTCAAAATATATTTCTGACAAGCTTGTCACATCATTACTTTGGTTTTAAAGTAGGTCCCAACAGACAATCAGAGTAAGATGCTACAGATATATCTGTTCATGACTGGTTTACCAAGTTCGCTCACAAATCATATTCTCCAATACTCTAAAATGTCTGTTGCAGAGAGAGAGGGAACTCCAGCAATGTCTGTTGAAAGCTTACTAAGTACATTACTACCCAAGAAAATCTCCACTAAATTCATTAGTCACCAATCACTATAAATAAACACTCTGGGTATTTTACATTTTAATGGAAATGTGCCTAATAAAATTCGTTATGTTTCAACTTGCCTTCAAGTTGAAGCTCTTTTGTCTTTTTTTCAATATCACATATAAAATAATTATGAAACAGTGGTGACATACACACTTGGTTATTAAGAGCATTTTCGTAACACAAATATTTTAAACGTCAAAATATTAGAAAAAAAGATTCCTCTTTGTCCTAGAACATGGCTTAACACAAAGTGTCTAAGGATATGATAGGATGATACAAAAAGTCATCTAGTTAGTACATTTGAAAAAGTTACCATCTCTCTACCAAGACACAGTAAATGTTCACATACACAAGCCTGGATATAGCACTGAGAATGAGAATGGTTTAACTCTGCAAGTCATCCAGTTTATTATGCTGGCTTCTTCTTTTTCCCCACTTAACCCTGTTATAACAGATAATAAAATCACCAACTGGACTGTGAGATGCCTGTAAAACTGTCTTTGTATTCACTCCAATTAACAGCTTTTAAAAATGAAACAACCTTTTCAGCATAAAGGAAATCAAAAGTCTAAAGATGCTAGAAAGGTGATTTTTAAACTAGTTACCTAATGTATGCACTGCTAGTTATATTTGCGTACGCATACTATGTTCATTTTAACCATCTAACTGCTACATTTAATCAACCATTTGTGTATGATGTGAGATATAACTGTATAACCAACACTATATTTATACATGAAAATGTTGAGGTTTTTTCTAAATAAAATTTTAAAAGCCTTAATAATTAGTCTTTGCATTTATGTTTCCCAGCCTTCCCAGTTGATTTGAAATTGTTCCCATTTTGCAGAGTGATAGTGTGAAAGACTGAATGATTTAACCTAATCCTACAATTAGGGGCAGATCTGGAACTAGAACGCAATACGTGAGCACAAAACCCTGGGCAAAAAATTAAATGCAAAAGCTACATTATATCAGATACATTCTTCATGATCTGTTCTACATTCTTACCGGTATGCAGTACTTAAAGAAGTTCTATTGTTATTTGTATTTTAAGTATTACAGGTTAAACAGTGGGAAATTAATCTTCAAAACACTTTTGGGGTAATAGAGAAAGACCAGCATTATCCAATGCATTTGAAACAAAAGTGAAGAGATGGATGCAACTGCCTAAGGTCATTCACCAAGCCAAGGCCAGAGCAGGAGCTAGGACTCAAAATCTTTTAATCCTAGCCTCATGTTTTAACACTGGTAAATGCTGCCTGTCCCAGGCTGTTAGCAGGAATTGTATTTATGCTCTGACAGTAAAATAGACTCTTTGAATGTGTGATGCCCAAAGGAGAAGATGAAAAACAAGTAACCATATGTCTGAAGTCTTTCTGAATCTGCCTCAAGAGCATCAGAAATAAGAAAGTGTACTTTCAAAAAAAAAAAAAAAAAATTTGCCACACATGAATATCCATTTTAGGATTCCTGATACATTCTGAAAGAAGAACTAAATGAAAATTTAAATGGCAACATAAAAATCAAAGCACTACCATAACAGATTAGTATTAACATGATGTACATTAAAAGGTTATGGTACACACACTTCCTAAGGACTGTAAAGACTCATTTTACCACCATAAAACAAAACTCTGCTTGTCACAACATACAGAATAAATGAGTTGTAATGGAGACCTGAATCTACTTTTTCTTAATTATCACAGCACAGCTTCTCACTACGCTTAACTTACAACACATGTACTCAGAGTCTGTAAAGTAATAAGAGTTCTTCATAAAGGATTTAATCCCACAGTAAAACCAAAACAGATGTAAAAAGAAATGACAGAAAGCCTCGCAAACTTTGCACAAGTCTGTCCCAAGGGAAAAATAAAAAAAAAAAAAATTAAAAAAAAAGACAACAAAACACTGAAAGGGTACATCAGCTAATTGCTAAGGGTGTACCAGTTATTCCAGTAAACAAGTAATAGTATGTTTTGCCACCTCCATGAAGTCTGGACATTATATGTCTGCTTATGAACTTAAGAGCACCTCCCATAGGGTACAGCTACTGGAAAGTTTATAAAGCCTTTTGAAAGTGCATAAGGAATACTAATAGCATAGCTCATTGCTTTTGCATCATGAGTTCACGTATTTTCTCTGTATTTACAAGTAGGTGTTCTTTTAGTTAAAACAAGAAATAAAAAGATCAACAAACTAAATCCTGTCGATGAAATGTATGAAGTTATATTGCCCTCTGCTGATGAACAGCTAAAATTGGACATAAAACCAGAACTCATGCTCCAATAAATACTTTGAATAACGTATGTTACAGAAATTCAAATATTTGGTTTCCTATGATATAAATCCAACAGACCCCAAATGTCATTTCTGTTTTTCAAAGAATTGTCAGCAAACAGAGCAATACAACAGAGATCTGAAGAAGAGGAAATATGTAATTTTAGTTTTTGTCCAAGAGATAGAAAATAAACTTTGCTAATTTCTTTTTACTAAGATAAATTTACCTGCGTGATCCCACTTTATACTACTTACCATATGAAAATGTTTGTGCAATAACATCATTTTTAACCTTGAAATGAATATGAAATTATATTTTTTTTAGCAATAAGCAAAACAATTTACTCCACATTGCTGTTCAAAGGCAATTTTTAAAAGGAAATATATAGGAGAGGTTAGGTAAGGACCTTATATCCAGCCTATATATCCAGCCTACACAGACTGTTTCATGATGAAAATATACTTAGATTACAAATTAAACAGTATGCTTTTGTATAGCCCCCAGATCTCATCTTGGTTAAGCACTGGTTTTACATTTATAAATATTTTAATTATTAGTTGGAAGAAATTCTTGCTGCCTTTTTAGATTTTCCTCCCCCAAACACTACCACTTACTGCTGGTAATACTAATGTGCTATTAACACCTACTGGAGCCAGAGAGAACTGTGTGAGCCGCCTAATTCAGCACCTTGTATTGGAGGAGTTTATGAAAGGTGTTGCTCATTTTAGCTTTGCCCTAGTCTAGCCTAGTATCTTCAACACAACTAGTTCAAACGAACAGCAGCAGTGGAGATACAGTTGAACATACTTTGAAAGGTTTGAGTACATCAAATTATAGCCTAAATTCCTTTCTAGCCTTTAACTTCTTGGTCCTGAGTGTGCTAAGGCACAAATGCTTTACCTTAACTGCAGTTTTAGGATGTGTTAATTAGATCATGCTAGGTAATTTCATATCATATCACATATTTAAACTGTAATCTATACAGGCCTCTGATTTCCTTACACTCTTAAAATGTGGTTAGCAGCGCGCACACACACACAAAAGTAATATCATCACCCTGGAAACAAGGCGGTGCATTGTTCCAGTATTTCTTGCATCTTTACAATAAGACATTTTCATAATCCTTTTTTGTTTTTTATTAAACCACAGAGTTCAGGCCTGAAATGACATGGGCAAATACAGGGAAATAGTACCTACAATGTATTCTAAATAAAAGGGAGTTGTGCTCATCTTAATATCAAGTTTTCTTCATTCTTTCAATTTGAAAAGTCACTTCCACTAAAACTCAACAAGTTTAGGAAAACAGAAAGCAGAACACTAAGTTGTGATTTTCTGTAATATTTGTCTTGCCCACACACAGATGGTGTATACAATGTCTTAACATAACAACATATATTTTCTTTACAATACTCACACATACCTCAAGGTAACAACATGAACTATTTCAGAAGGAAAGAAAGAATAGGAACCATGACAAAATACCAGTATCTTTTGGACTTTTCTAAGTAGCAGACAGTTAATCAACTAACATATTAGTGATGTGATTAAACAGAAGTATTCATCTGTCGAATAGGAGCAACCCAGGTCATGGTATAGGAGAAGAAAGGTATTGCCATACAAAGTGGAACATTTTCTTTTTATTTTGTTTTTATACTGCTGACCACTATTTCTTGTTCAAAACAAACACACAGACGAACAAATCCCAATTGGTCCTAAACTCAGGATTTTTTCATACAGCATTCTTACTTGCACTTCACAGAATTACAGAATCACACAGGTTGGAAGGGACTTCAAAAGATCACCTGGTTCAACCCTTCATGGGAAACGCAGACTAGATTTATCTCATTCTAGTTCTTATTTCCCACCCAAAAACACTCCAAATTCCAAACACAGGTTAATCTGAATCACTTTTCTGTCGTACTGAGACCTTGTGGATTAGGTCATCACACCACAGTCTGTTTAAAAAAAAAAAAAAAAAAAAAGTTCCTCAATATATCTTAAATACGAATAAAGGCCTATTAAGATCCTAAATTCCACTGCTGAAGCTTCACAGCACACCCTTCTTTTTGAGCTACAATTTCAGTTTCTACAAAGTGTATGACTGATTATAAATCCAACCTAGTTTTCTTTCACATCCACCGAGAACTTTTATCCATTATGGCCAACACAGCTGAGAAAGAAGATGACCATATACTTCCCTCCATCATGCTTACTCTCATTGACTGTTCTCCTAAATGATAACTAAGCCTCTGGAATTTCATCTTGCAAATGGCTTCTAAAACCACGATTCTGAAGAATGCCTTACAGTGACTACTGCCACAATTTATATTAAAAATGAACTATTTTTGAATGACCAAGATTCATATTTGCCTCACCAGAATATTGGCATAATTGTTCCCCATAACCTACATTCCTCCTTGTCCGTCTCTTTGTGTAATCTCCATTTACTTCCCAAACGCATGGCTTAGATTCTAAATTTTTCAGGACATGTCTCAATGGATTTCTGATATGCTTCTGGAAAAAAAAAAAATTAAAATGAAGTATTTTCTGTTGAGGATCCTGAGTATTATCAGAAGGACAAAGCACTTCATTATCAGATAAATAAACAGCCATCCTAATACATATGTACAGCAGCAATCTCCAGCTCACCCATACTGTCAGACATTCACTGTTCAACTATGTTGACACTCAGCTACAGTGACAAGACCATAGAAAAGAGAGGCAGATATCAGCAAACTAAGCCAAAAAAAAAAAAAAAAAACAAACAAACAAAAACCCCCTCAGACACATAAAAGTGCTTAATTTCTTACAAGTTGCTATGAAAAAAATCCTTTTCACCTTATCCCAACAATTAAAATATACAAGTCTTCAGATACATGCATTAAACCTCCATATATCCGTATTTTTACCAGTGGAGCTGCCAGGTTGCCTATAGTTTTACTGCTTACGCAATACCTCATGTCTGTGTCTTGGGAAAGGTAAACAGCTCAATATCCAAGCCAAACTAGGACTTCCAATGAAAGTATTACCAGCATCAGGACAGGTGTACTAAGAATATTCTCTATACATATCTAGCAAGATTGAGGTCCAAGTGAAAGACTGCAGAAATTTTCATTCACGTATTTCACCAGAAAAAACATTTGATCGCATAGAGGCTGCTAGTGACCATCTGACAACAGAGGTCCTGCCAGCCTCTTCTATAAAGGGTTTTAGGATTCATAAAGGACGTGAAGATGGAACATGAAGATGGAACTTCCTACAAGATGGAAGTTATCCATCTTCCTCATCATGTGAGCCTTCAAGCCTCACCAAGTCAATGTTCCTGTAAGAAGCATTCTAACTCTTCCAGGGGAGGAGACTGAAGCCACACAGGTAAACCATGTCAAGCTGCACTAAAGCAGCACTACATACACTCGTATTGCCTAAATCCAATACATTTAAGATATTTCCTAGAACTATATACCATTTTCTAGTTTCCAAGGAAAAAATAGTTTTAACAACCACACTTAAATGCCAGTCTAGTTACATCCTTAGACAGGACTTTAGGAGGCTCCGAGATATTCATATGAAAACAAAGTAATTGCCCCGAGGTAGAAATATTAATGTTTACAAGGGTGGCTTCTGGTCATTCTGAAGTGACTGCTGTGAATAATTTAAAGTTTTATGGATCTCATGAAAAGCAGACCTGATGTTCTCAGTGAGAAGTGCTCAGTGTCTAAGGACATAAAAGGTCAGAATGGTCTAGGGGAAAAAAAAAAAAAAAAAACTGAAGAGAAAGGCTATCACAGTGGTTTTAGAAATTCAGTCTTAAAAACATAGGTTTTAAATTGCAATGATGATCAGAGAATTGATGTGGTTATTAGAATTACCATCTCACTTGTCTTCATTACCATCTCACTTGTCTTCATTATTGCAAACCACCCACTTTGAAAACTGCTTTTTGGATGCACCTGAAAGTCAAACGTTATTATAAATAGGAAATCTATAATTCAAGTACATTTTTTTGGAGGTAGAAGAATCACTGGATAGCCAACCTACATACCTCATTAGGCACAACACAGTTGCAGTACACTGGAGTTTGTTCATCATCATACCGACTGATGCTCCTGCAAAACCTTGTGGTATTCACCAAACCACATGGGGTATCTAAAAAATTCTGAAGAATCTAAGTGGTTTCTTGGTCCAGGAAATTCTGGAATTGCTGAACTATCCATAAAACTGCATTTTACAAAGGCATATTACTTCTAAGAGTAAATACAAGAGTACCGTTAAAACAATTTTTATTCTTACCTGTTGTAACTATAAATCACAGAATCACAGAATGGTTTAGGTTGGAAAGGGCCTTGAAGATCATTGAGTTCCAACCCCCCTGCCACATGCAGGGACACCTCCCACTAGACCAGGTTGCCCAAGGCCACGTCCAGCTTGGCCTTGAACACCTCCACGGATGGGGCCTCAACAACCTCTCTGGGCAACCTGTTCCAGTGCCTTACCACCCTCACAGTGAAAAACTTCTTCCTAATGTTTAATGTGAACCTGCCCTCTTCTAGTTTAAAACCATTCTCCCTCATCCAGCCCTCGGATCATCCTCGTGGCCCTCCTCTGGACACGCTCCAGCAGGTCCATGTCCTTATGCTGGGGACTCCAGAGCTGGATGCAGTACTCCAGGTGGAGTGTCAGGAGAGTGGAGGAGAGGGGCAGAATCACCTCCTTTGACCTGAATGAATGATGCATTCCTGTCCACCAAACAAGTTCTATTCAGCTTTTGCCTGTAGTAAGCCATCATAATATACCAGTAGTTTCTAAAAGCCAGCAACAAAATCCTGAGCAGTTCTACTGTAGCAAATAGAAGTCTGTCTTAAAATAAAAAAAAAAGAGGAAGAAAAAAAGACAAGAAAAAAAGAAAAAGACAAAAAAGAAAAAGACAAAAAAGAAAGGAAAAAAAATAAAGAAAATTCTTCTCTAAAAACCCAGTTTTTCCTCATTTCACTGTATCTAAAATTTCAAGAAATCTTGTAAGCTTTACATACTAGGGAAGCCCTCAAGAAACAACACTTCCGTGTGTCACCTGACTTTTATACTCTTTCTTCTGACAAGCTATTTATCAGTCTTTCAGACTCTGCACAGAACAGAGTTTATCACTAGTAATTATTTTAGACATGGCCAAACAATGATGGAAATGACATGAAGAGATTTGCATTTATCTCTCCAGTCACTACAGTTATCAAAGGATTAAGATAACAAATGTGACATGAATCCCCTTTGCTTACCTCTGAGCCTTCCCTTTTTGAATTTACTGAAGCAAACATAGTCCATTTGCCAGACCTCCACACACCTGCTTTATTCAGCTGTGATATCTATAACCTAATATCAATGCAAAAAGCCAACAACTAATCTTCTTAAGGTTGAAATTAAAATAGGGCAAAAAATAAAAATTTTAATTGGCTAATCGTCAGCATTGCCATTTACAACTAGTTTTGAGAAAACAACTATATCAATTCTAACTTGCTTTCAAGAGTCCTATAGCATCAATAAACATCTTTTATGTTATTTCTGAAGATTCACAATATCAACACAGTCAAATCTGATCATCTAATTACTCCTTCAATTTTTCTACCATACATTCAAGTATTTGCAACTGGAGACAAAACAGAACACAGACAGTAATGCAAAATAGTTTAAACGTTACTTTAAGTAACCAACTAATTAGTTTATAAATTAGGTAGAAAATAAAGCAAAGCAAAGCAAAGCAAGGAATTTGCATTATTAATTATATTTTTTATGTGAACATCTGCAGATCATGCATTCAAAAGATCCAAATTCATTATTTTTCAATAATGAATTAATACTTGCAAATTGTCTGTAGTTCATCTAGATAACACCTTGAAGATGTCTTTTTGTACTTTATTTTTTATATTATGTTGGTTAGTAGGATACTCAAAGAGAAAAACAAGTACAATTATTAGTTTACACTAGTAACAGGGAGACTCACTGTGCACTGTCTTAGGGAAGTAAGAGACTAATAAACCTGGCAAATAAGCAAGTATGCTGCTTCACAATGCTTTTACACAACATTATTGTTAATTAGTTTGAAAACGCTTAATCATACATGAGCTTGAAAGGCAAGCATAACCACAGGCTAGGCAAACATACAAATGTGTGCCCACATACAAAGCACTGAAGAAACAATTTGGAAAGGAAGATTCTCTCAACATCAACTATCTTTCCAATCTATGCGTCCAGGCAGGAATCATCAGAACTGCAGAAAGAACTGAGGGGAAGATTCACGGATTTGCTTGCTGCTATGATTTTATCATGAAGAACAATAAAAGCTATCAATCATCCAATCGCAGATTAACTCAGAGGAGATACAACAACCAGAAACGAGAGACCCCAGAAAGCGCATAGACCTCAGGACACAAACTGCTACAGATTTCTGTCTAGTTTGTCAACATGCCATATAATTCCAGCTACAGTGCTAAGGTGTGACTAGCTCAGCATTTTTAAGCTGCTGCTCAGATACCATGGAACTAACATAGCACCACTATGTTACCAGTATCTGCAGTAATTATTTCTAAGAAAAAGAGACTTTTACTTCGCAAGTCAACAATAGTCCAATCTTCCTGACTGAATTTAAGTAAACTAATTGTTAACCAAATTTCAAAATTTGATGTCTCAGGCTTAGAAAGGTTTCTGTCTCTCACAAGTACTTGCTAAGACCTCTGAAATCAACCAGTTCAGTATCTTCAGTTTTCTAGTCCAGCATTAAGGTACAGGCATTTGCCAAGCAACTGCCTCTACAGCCCTGCCTTCTGCCCAGCTTCTCTGCCCTTCAACATTTCCATGCTCCTTCACATGCACATATGCAGGAATAAATCGCATGTTTAGCACTGCATGCTTACAAAGAAATGCATGTATATCACCAGTCAGTCTTGGCTAAAAATAATCTTAAACTCTCTTTCTAACAGCTAATAATACCAACAAAGAGGGGGAAAAAAGAAATCAAGTAACAGCAATCGGCCTTAACACAGCATTCAAGGTCTCAGTACCGCAAGTCTTTCATTCTGGATTGTTTTCAATGTATGCAGTACTACCAGATAGTAATTTCCTTGCCAGAAAATTATTAAGAGGTCATCCAAGTCTGAGACTGTGTTTCAATGCTGCACAGCTGACACTAGCTAACAGGGAGAAGCCACAGAGCAAGTTACATGAATGCAAAACGAAATAAAAGGATTATGCTGCACTTTAGTAATCATCCCAGGAGCTTCAGAAAGTAGTGCTGGCAGCCTCCGAAGTAGTTAGAGCAAAAGAAGCACCTACATCATTTTAGGACTACATAAGCACAGATTTTTCTCAGGGGAAAAGAAAAAATCCAAATAAAATTGGATTGTTGTCCTTGTAAGAAATACTACTATGTATAACATACCTTCACAAATAAAAAAATCTAAATTATGGCCTGATTTTTGTTTAATAAATGTATATAAGCATTAATTTAATTAACACGCATTTTCTTCACAGTCATTTTATGAATAGCTCTGGAAGGTAAAACAAGATTACTGAATCTTAATTAAAAATAAAAATCCAAATGAACTGCAGCAGCAAAATCAATACAAATTACATTATTTAAATTAAGTAAAATTTAATTAAAGGCATTCACATTAAATTTATTCTCTTTGGATTCAAAGCTTTTCCAATTCAAACTGTTTTGTAACAATTTTATAAGCAGCACAGCAGTCAATAAAATTTCACATTATTCTAAATTAGCCATTATGTTCTAGACACATCATTTTTATGAAACAAAATACTGATTCTGTGGCATGTTGGCGTTTAGCAACAAAGCCAGAGGAAGAAAAATCCTCCTCACTCTCCAGGCTGATTCTGTACAAATGCACTACACTATCACTGCCCACTTGATTATGTTACACAAAGCAACTGAATGGTTCTACTGAAGTTACATCCCCCATCTTGCATGACACACACTTGGTGAGTACACAGCAGAAGAGCTCTCTCACAGAAAACTTGAATCTGCCTACAAAAACAGACGTAGCATTTCTCATAAAAGTTGCAGAGCCAAAAAGATGCAGGAGACCCACAGACAGTCATTATTAGCACTAAAATCCTGTCTGAAATTAAATTTAAAAACTGCGTGCTTTTTAGAGATGCTGAATTACACTAGCAGTCAATAGGACCTGAATGTGCTCAGCACCTTCCAAAAGTCAGAAATAAAAATATTTGGTTAGCTGTAGAAGCTTGTCAAAATACATTTATGCCAAAGTAACTTTTCAAAGGGGGGGGGGGGGGGGGGGGGGGGAAATCACTTTTGCATTATAAAGTTAGCATTTAATCTGGGAGAGAAGATTTTCTGGCATTTATTTCCATATTCTACCCCACACAAAGACATTAAATTCAAGAGCATAACATTTTTTGGAAGTTTTTTTCATCTAAAAGACCCTCTGAATGAATTCTAATTGTACCCCAGCTAAATCAAAGACCTCAATAATTTTGAATATCAGATTCAAGAATTGCAACGTTCATAACACTGAGGGGAGTCTGACAGACTAGATCTGCAAGATCAAGCAACTAATCAACAAGTCTGTCAACTCCACAAAAGGAAAGAGGAGAAAGCCTTTCTGAATTACTGCAGGGATGTTTCAGCCACAGCCACACGAGGACCACAGAAGATTTTACTCTTTTCCAGGCAGAAGACCTTGTAATACAGAAGAAAAACTAAAGATTTACAAAAAGACTGACACAGTCTGAAGAACGTACAGAGTGTCATTCTAAGATGGTAAGCAAAGAAAATACACATCTTCTAACCCTCCATTAAAATAAACAGAAAATGCTCCCTAGGTTCTAACATGCACCGATAGTTGAAAAAAAAAATTATGTCTGAAATGTATGCTTCAGTATGTTTCTGATATGTTTCTAAGCTTAAGAAACAAACATTGAGATTACTTTATTTTAAATATCTATATATATGCATGTGCCACAATGCCAATGGGCTAACAGGTTAGAAGTCTGCATATCTGTTTCCCTCATGCAGCACATGGGACAGTGCTATATTCCAGAGGCCAAAGATCTATAGTACATAGTGGTAAAGATTAGAAAACTTTTCATAGATTCTTCCTTTCAGTGATTTGGCCATAGAAACTGATAAATATTATTAATGAGCTTCCATTTTTATATGCTTACAGACCCTGTTTTTCTTGGAATCCAAATAAAGTATGTGAGGGAAAGGGCAGAAAAATGCTAACATTGCAATTATTATAAGTAAAGATGCTTTACTGAAATCCTGTAAGTTGCAGATATGCATCACCTCTTTATTCAGATTTACTGATCAATGCTGACTCTTTCTGATGACTTTGTAAGCAGGGAGGGGAAAAAAAAAATCCAAATACGCAATCATTTCGTAAAAGGACACCACTGCTCTATACTGTCTTTTAGAAGATACCCTAAACTGTTTCTTTTACAAGATGTTCAGTATTTAGAGATCATGCACAGAAAATCTATGGAACTGTCCTGTTTTCAAAACACTATCACCACTCAAAGGAGTTATATATGAGGCATTGCTGATGACTGACTATTCTACCTATATTCACATGAGACACTTTTACACCAACATAAGGCATTTCCTTTTTTAAAAAAAAGATGATAGAGAACTGCTTGATAGCAATTATGAATAAACCAATTACTTTGAATTCTTCTTTCTTTTCTGTATAGTTTTCTTTTCATTTTGAATGCTCTTGAAGCAATTTATATTTAAATAGTGACAGGTAAACCACATAATTTTTAACAGCTGTTGGAAAGAGCATTATGGGAAGAAAAGCCGTGTAAGCACACCTGTGCTCAGAGTCCCTAACCCCTAGCTGCAAATATCAAACCTGCAGGATGGTATATGATTCAATCAGAAAACTAACTGGCACGTCCAGAATCCGCCATTACCTGCTTTGCCCAAACCAAGAAAACAAAAAGTATATTTTCCAATAAAATAACTCTAATTTTGCACCAATTAAACAACTTCACTTTTAACACCCTACTTCTTTTTGTTCAGAGTATTAAACATTTGAGACCACTTCTTGCAGGAGATTAAATTCATTATGCAGGCAGGTACTTCCTTGATATTAACCTGTTTCGTGCAGGTAAAAAATATTTATCCCCTAGAGCCAACAGTAATCAAATAGCAAGAGGATTGGAATGGCAAGTACAGAAATTTTATTTGTGGTTCCCTCAGTCCCTTAAAGCTCTCATTTTTCTCCAGACCACACTTTCAGTGCCTCAGCAACCTATGTCCATTTTTTCTTCACAGTTTCTTCTCTCTCCATTTCACAGGTCCTCATGCATCTTTTCCACAAAACTGTGTCTGTTTTGAGTAGAGCAACATCTGAAAATGAGCTGAAGATACTTGCTATTTTATAGATTTAGTCATACCAAGTAGCTTAATACTGTCTTATTGTTATTAGCAACTCCTCTATCTTAAAAAAATCTGAAATTTAGCCAAAACTACAATTTAACTGAGTTAGAATAAAAATCTAAAATAAAATCCTGTTTAATTTTTTCAGGAAATTACTTGAATGTGCCATCTTTTAGCTAAACTGGTGTTGCACCGAGGTTAACTCAGACTGTAAATGCCTCTATCACATCAAGCAAAACCAAAAATGCTCTTCCTCTTACTCCCTGCAAACTCTAGTGCATGATGGTTTTAATCTTTTTCTTATTATCTCTTCACAGCTATATTCTATGCAGGGTGTGCCATTTCAACACTTACATTTTTTACTGTTTGTTATTGTTTATTGTCATCCTGATGTCGCAACTGCAAAAAATGTAACCAATCATTTACTTTTAGAATCACCCAAGATTTTTTCCAAAGTCTGATATTTGTCATAATGCTGTTACTCTATTTAACAGTTTCTTTCATGGAAAAAGCATTTTAATAATTCCACCACCTCCAAGCAACTCGCTTTGTAATCACAGATACAATAGGTAGTTCTATGATGTGCAGACTCAAAGTCAGGCATCTGCGTTTGTTTCACTGACTTTCTTGTGGATATTCTAGTAATGGTTAGACTTTGCCTCGCCGAAGTATACAACAGTGTCTTTTCTCTACCCAGCATGAAACTTGTATAAAATCTAATAACCCTGAGAGCCACCCCTTATTCTTTTGTCCACTTAGACTGACTGAAAACTCTCTTCCTCTTATACCCAGCAAGCTCTAGCACATTATTTCTTTATCCTTTTCTTATCACTCCTCTGCAACTATACTCGCACATTAGAGGGAATTGAAGATGAAGTGAGAACAGATATAAGACTTGCTTAATTAAACGGGCTAAGGCAGCACTCTGCAGTTTCTAAATACATGGAATTTCTTCAGCAAAACTGTACTTTTTCAGAAAAAAAAATGTACTAGACTTATTTTTAAACTTCAAACGCACTTGCCAAAGAATTAGCTCACAGTCTATTTCAAAGACGTTCAATAGACATTCTAAATGCCACCTATCTCGATTTTACCTAAAATCTTGTCCAGTCTTAGGTTCTAAGACAGATTCTTATACCCTGATTAACAAATTAATGACTGATACACTAGGCCAAGTATATCAACACTCTCATTATCTACATAAAAAAGGGAGGACATGGAGAAGGGTTTTGTTGGGTTTCTTGATGGTATCTTTCCCTTTTTGAGTAAATTTTTACTGTCTCTCTCTTGGTTCATTGGAAACAGAAATTAAAAAAAAGGCATGAAAAAGAAACAAAACAAAATTGCCATACCTTAACTAAAGTGCACAGAAGCACACTGTATCTAAAACATAATTACATCTTTTTGTTTGGTGTTAATATTGTTACTGAGTTAAGAGCTGATTATATACAACCTCAGAGAAAGATGACACCTCCAAGGTGATTGATTCTACCTTCTCTCCCAACAACTTGAAAAGTGGCTAATGCTTCAGGCAGAAAGACAAAACTTAAAAACTGAATACAAAAGCACTAGCACTGAGGTCTTAATTCAATTTTTTTGCTATAAAAGGTTTCAGAAAATTATTTCAAGATATACTTTGATAACCTCCTGTTTGTAAAGACTAGCAATATGTTTTATCTGAAATTAAACCAGTACAAGCTCCACAGTTCATTTAAGATCCTTTCCAAGAATGTCAAACCTTAAGATTTTTTAACTTGTAGCATACAAACAAGTCCTATTCACTCAAGTGGCAGGCACAGTGGGGACACAAATCCTGCAGATCAGACATCTTCCGGGATTCAGCTACTGTTTCAGATTATCTGCTAGGCTACATAAGCTCATTTGTACTAAAAGTAACACTTACACTTTATTTGCCCTGGTGTACCTCAGGATATGGCTATATCATTTATTCTTCTTCACTCATACAAGCCTTCTCTACTGCTCAGACTAAGTCAAGGATTTCAAATTGTGTATTTATACCTGCACTAGAGGTGAATCCTGTAGAAGGCCCCAGTAGAAGTTGTATTGGTTAACTGGGGGCAAATCTTCACACAAAGCTTTACCTCTAAATACAGAAGACAGGAAGAAGAAAAAAAAGGAACACACACACACACACACCCCAAAAAAAGAGAAACATTTGTTCCAGATAATGTCAGAGACCAACAGAAACTGCATGGAAGAACACCAGCAGAATGGTTGCTAGTATCCTGAGACCATACTTCCTTCTGGTGGCATAAATTTACTACAAAATCCATGAAACAAGCGTATCTCACTCTTCCAGCACTACTACAACTGGAGGACATTGCCTATCAGCACTACCTAGCATTAGAATTACTTGCTACAACTGTGAAGGTATGAACACTCTGATGGTTCAAACTCAAAATGGTTGGAAAAAAAAAAAAAAAAAGTAGTAGTAGTATTTAGTTGGGGGAGCACTTGGTTTAGAAGAAATGTTGAGGTGCAGTGGTTTTAAGGGAGCTGAACCCTAACACTTAAGTCATCTTTTTGCCTGTTGGCATAGGTTGCCTTCCAGTGTCAAAATACAAAATTATTCTACCAAGGCTACAGAATTGCCTTCCTCTTACAGTAGAAGAACGCAGTTAATTTTTAGGATGAATTTTACTTATGCAAATGGTATAAATAAGAGAATACAGTGACAGAGGGCTCACTTCAATTGCCTGGGAATGCAGTGACACCTGAATCACTTTCTGGTATCTGTGACATCTGCCTGAGCTCTAAATTACACTGGATACATGGAGATTGGTACTCTTCTGGCTAGACAGAGCAAGGCAAAATACCTAACCTCTCTCAAATGGTATCAGACACCTGTGTTTCAACAGCTGATTCAAGTCCAGACACACTATTTTGTTAGCTGACAGTCTATTTTGTGAACCTCAAATTTATGAAAATAATTTTTTAGTTCAAATTCTTCTTTCTTGAAAAAAAATGGAATTAAAGTAATCTCTCTTTACAGGCTATGACATTAATATATGGACAAACTTACCTAGTGACAACAATTTTTCCTCAATAAATCAAGAACAATTATAACCTGCATTCTGATGAAAAGTAAGGAAAGAAACTGTATTGATTTACTCACAATTTCACATAAATGATATTCTGAAAAAACAAGTTTATTGTAAATTATTGACTTTTTCTATGAAAAAATTCATCTCATTGTTTCATGAAATCTGCTATAAAACAAAAACTCCCAAACATCCAACAAGTATGCCAACTTGGTACATTTATTACTTTGATAAATAGGACTTATACAATATCACTTACAAAAAAAAAAAAAAAAAAGAAGGAAAATTAGATTCCACCATTTCTACTCACTCACAGTTGCCAGAATGTACTCCAACATTTAAAATCTTATTTTAAGGAATTATCCTCTCCTTACTTCCTATTCAAAACCGCAGTTAAAAAAAAAAAAAAAAATGTTGGTTTGATTTTTATTCAGGAAAGCAGCACAGCTTGCATGAGACCCCTGTGCCAGAAACATGCATGCGTAACACATACTGTAGCATCACACTAAAAAAAGTTAGGCTAGGTACAGACGGAAAAGATTCATGAGAATCCACACTGAGCTTCAAAACCACAGAATACACTACTCATAGATAACAACAGTACTTGCACATAGCATAGCACAGACCGAAAACACAAAAACACAATCATATGAAGTTTCAGATTATGAACTTACTACCAGTTGCTCTACCAAAACAGGAAGGTACAAAAAACAATAGAACATAATTCTCTGTTACATTTACTGATGAAAATATTGCTATTATTACTATTCCTTTCTGCTGCTAAACCTGTTACGATTCTAAATTGAAGATGTCACAGTACCAGAAATATAGAAGTGCGCCAAGTTACTGCCCACTGGGAGACTGACAGTCTTCCCATTACAGCAATAGATTTTAAAGTGGAAAATTTGAATAGTTGCTCTTCTCAGGAAATGCTGAGCTTGTGAAGTAAGAACCAAACAGGGGCAGTAGATAATGGCAGTAATATGGGCAAAAATAGATCAGCTGAAGGGAAAAGAAATAAACATAAAGAAAAAAATAAAAAAGAGAACATTCCATGACAACTATAAAGCTGAGAGGACAGCATGGCACTACAATTATGAAGTGAAATATCAAACTGCAGAATGCATAGTATTTGCTCTGAAGTAGTGTACTAACATCAGGACCTGAAATGGAAAGCATGTGTCCTTCCTGAATCCTTGTAAGGTTTCATTAGCAGCCAAGTCAACGTTCTAAGGTGGCTAATTATGAATTCCAGCAAGTAAAAGCATGAATTTGTACATCTTGAATGGTGCTCTTATCACTGCAGACTGGTATCAAATGTATCAACATGCAATGTTTAAAAAAAAGTTTCCTTGACAGCAGTACCTAATTCAAACTAATAAACTAAGCTGATAAAAGAATCACTCATGAGCTCATACACACAGCTATTTCTGAGATTCAGTACTAAACACTGCTGTAGGAATAGCAAGATACTTATTAAGCCTAGGCCTTTAAATCATTCACCCACATTTAAAAAAAATAAAAATAATGGGACAACTGAGTAGAATTTTTATTTTTGCTTTTAAACAGACAAGTAATATTTTACTGTACAAAAGCAACCTAAACACAATTCTCATTGAAAAAATTATTACCTCAATAAATTATGAGAGGTGGAAAAGTGCTTTTGTGTGGTAAGTGCAATTTCTTCTCCAATAAAGTTATTTAAGTCATATATATTGTCTCTCAATATATATTTCATAACAAATATATTGTTTGGATAGCACAAGCTGGACACAGCTGTCCTCAAGACAATGAGTCTCTTTTACCCAAACAAAACAGGATACTAAATAACTTTTCTTCCCTTTGAAACAGTCATAACTGCTCGAGGCTGCTGCAGCACAAAAACAAAATATCTTCACAAAGGTCTCTAAACAGTCAAGCTGAAAATCTAAGCCAAAGTTTCATTTAACAGCCTGTCAGTTTTTTGATGTGAAGCTAATGAATGCAGTGGCAAACAAATCCATCAAACCTAACATCAAAACAACTGCACTTCATCCCACCAAAGGGAAAAATACAACCTGCAGGCCAGCACTTTGATCTAACCTATCCACAGAAAACACGTTTTTAAGCAGCTACCACTGAAGAATATGCATGAGTAATTACTGACTTAACTTTATGAAAAACAGTAATAATACTTAAGTAGCCCTAGTTTCAAGTAGAAAATGTTGGTAGACTTCTCTCCTCAGGTTCCATATATCAGCAAAACAACGAAAAGCTTTCCAGCACTAACATCTGAAAACAAATCACGTCTTAAAAGGAGCTGCAATACAAAGGGATCATTATAATGACTAGTAAAATCACCTAGTGTGACTCTATCCCTGATAGAAGGCAGTAAAATTTACATATATTTATACTGAGTGAAAGTCACCAAGTGGTGCCACAGAACAGACACAGTGAACAATGACAGCAGTATTTGGAAATGCCAGTGCTTTCTCTGAAAGCTTTCGAAAGTATGGGTATCGATTTGGGCAAGGGGTGACATTGAGTTCTGAGAGACCCTGACATGAGGACTTGGAAAAGCAACAGACAGGGGAATGTGGAGATTTAAACTGTAACAGGAGGAAAATGGAAGGAGAGAAACTAAAATAATCACCACCGCATAAAGAAGAATTAGAGAGCCTCAACAATCCTGCTTACATCACTGATCTGGATATTTCCTACACAGGACCTACATCTCAACCCAATTTTCTGTTTTGTGAACTACCTTCTCCAATCAAGCTTAGGTGGGGCTATGCAGTCCAGAAGCATACAAGCTAATTGCCAATGGGTCACCTGCTTTACCAACAGTAACAAAATATACTGGAGTAAAGAAACTCAAAATGCACTTTATGAAGCCACACATTTTCAGCCTATTCAAACAAATATAGTTCCATTAAGAAAGTGACAAAATTCACAGAAGCCTGAAGAAATACCCTATCTACCCATATTTTGTACCATTTAATTTTTTTCAAAAATAAACAGCATTCAACAAATTGAAGTTATACGATGATGATGATGATGATTAGGAATATCTAAAGCTTAAAGTGCCTCTCGCCTTCACAGAATGCAACAAACAACCAAAGCACTACCTACCTTTGATTCCCTAAGTCCTGCCATTAACGTAGATCAGCACTTCAACAACACCTCTCTGCACCACCCCCATTTGCCAAGCATCTTCAGGACAGCATTACTGGTTTGCTCCTTTCACCAGTATCTCCCATTTCTCTTCCTGTGTGTTCTTGCCAGTGGAAAAAAGACAGCAAAAACTACACTCATTCTCCCCTGGAGTTGGGGGACTTCTGGTATAGCTGTTATTCTGCCATTTCTGCCTCTGCGTAATTCTGTCCAACTTAATTCTGTCCACAAGTGAGAGAACAGCTGAAAACAACAGCCAAGCTGTAGCAAAGAGCACACTGGAGGTGTGACCCAGTATTACTTTCCACGTGTCGCCCCCTGAGTGGAAGTCTTACATAAACTCCAGAAAACAAGCTGGTTGCTTCCAGGCTTCAACTACTACAGGTAGGTAGGGTACACAGCGAAACCAAGATCACAAGTTTAGCATTTTTAAAGACAGAAAATAACTTTTGGAATTTGCATCCATAGTCTCTGCTTTACCAAAGTTTCCAATACTGAGGGTCTAAGTGATCTCCAATTTAACATTTGCAATCAATTTCACAGAATCTTTAACATCACCTCATTTCATGCAGGAAAGCAGCATCATCGCACAGCCTAAATACTTACTACCACTTTAATGGAAATCTTTTCCCCATTTCCCCCCCCCCCCAAATTAATTAAGAATGAATATTGACTGTACTTCAGGATTTTTTCTTTTTCTAATACAGAAATCCAGCTGGTAAGCAATTAGAAACTATTCTGTAAAAATAAGTGTTCCTGTCGGAAGGCAAATAATCAGTCATCAGTATACAATATTCTCTAAGGAGAATACAGCAACAAACTGACCTAGATATTGCTGCATTTTGCTGATGCAGGCAATTTCTGCAGTACAATACAGGGAAACCAGGGAATCCAAAATACTTTTTTCAGTTAAATTTCTTGTACATACCACATACAGAAAGAGAACAGGTATGTTAAACACAACATCAGTACTCTGAAGAATGACAAATGGGAATGCAAGGTTGCGTGGTGTTTTTTTCATTCCAGATGAAATTACCAGAGCTGCAAATAAAAATTACTAAAATACCAGTATTCTTTGGGCAGACAGACTTCTTACCTTTTTAATTAATACTTTCAGGAAGTTTCCTGAGGTTGTGATAAAACTAATCATAGCTATCCTCATGATTTTCTACAGAAACAACATAATCAAGAAACAGAGTACCCAATTTGCAGTAACTCCATAACTTCCGTGTGCTTTCAAATTGTAATATAATTACAACTGAAGAACAGATAACCAGTTATAATACTTTCTCTGTTTGACTCGTTTACCCTATTTGTACAGCATAAACAACTATAAGTATTATGAAGAATTATTTTGCCACCTTTCCAGTAGTTCTTCTCTTCTTACACATTGCCATTAAAAAATATAAAAAATCCTCCTATTAGCACTTCCTAGGATGTTCTTTTTCATTAAAAAAAAAAAAGAAGAAAAATAAACTTTAATTCTCATTGTTGTGGTAATAAGTAATAAAAAATAAGCAAGTAATATTAAGCATTCTGACCATTTGCCAAAGAAACCAGAGTTCTCATTTGACAATGGTATCTAAGATTTCCCTATAGAGGGAGACTAGTCATTATCACTTCAGCTGCCACTTTGAAACTTCCAGACATTTAAATTCAACTGCAGACACCACAGAACTACTTTAATTTCTTATACTATATATGCACAATACTGCTCCTATGTGCAATAACCACAGCACAGAATTCAGTGTCCTAAGATGAAAGTTTTATCCATATGCTAGAGAATTTTGACTAAATAAAACTGTATTTAGAGTGTATATGCCAACATTTCCTAGCCAAAAATTCAGAATTTCAGAAGCACTTTTGAAGTGGTGTAAAGGAATAAAATTTCATTAACTTTAAAAAATTATCCCCTAACTCCACTGAATTCTAAACGTGACATTAAGTTTACAGTATGATACAATAACTGAGAGGCACACTGGAGGCATAAAACATTTATTAGTTTGTACTGGCACAGCTGCACACCAAAGGTAGACATTTTTTTTAAAAAAGAAGAAATATGAAGCCTGTACACTGAAAGGGATGTAGCTGCAGGTATCACTACCTCAGCTTTGCTTTACCTTTTTTTTTTAATCTGAAGATAGTTTCCCATTCTTGAAGTTCAGCTGAATCAAGTCTAGAGCTGCAGCACATTCTTACCTTTTAATATCCAGAGCAGTTCTACCTGCCACAATTAACTCATACATGTCCATGCCCATATTCCTCTCAACGTTGTTTCACTGTACCATCTATACAAATTCCAAATTATCAAATACATAGATTTTTTTTTAATTAACTTTACAGTCAACATCTCATCTGTTGGCTATTAAAAATATCACTTTCCCATTAAAGGTAAACACCAGCCTGAATACACGCATATTGATGTTTTCAATACTTTCACTACTGTTAAAGTATGCATACAGAACACATGGAAAAAAATACTTAGAAACTTTTTCCCTTCGAAGCCTATCCAATCTCATTAACTATAATAATCAATAGTGCCTAGAATCATAAATTTCCACTACTTGAGAACTTTCTCATGACGGTCTTCCAATCCCAAGTGTTTAATAAGAGTAGACTATCATTACTTAACTTTTAAACCTGCACAACTGATTTTGCCCTTCATTCCACAACATCTTATTAGCTAATATATTAAGCAAATCACTATTGAAAAGGGGTTTTTCAATAACAAACAAGTCAATGCAGATAATGCCTCTGACTTGAAACATTTTGGGAAGAATACTAACCAAAGCTTATATAAACCATGACTTTGAGAAAAATCACAGAATACTGAAAAACAGCAACAAAATTTTGCTGAACAAATTGCACTGTCTTGATTTTGTGTATTTACTCATATGCTGTACATGAAAATAAGCAAAAAACCTATGCCTCATATGAAAATTTCAGTCTAAAATATCTTAAGTAAAACAGACCTCATTTTAAAACCTGAAAATATCTACTCTGAGTTCACAGTTCCTTTATTATTTTGTAATACAAGATATCTCATGACATGAAAGATTAGAAAAGTTGAACTTGTTTCTTCAAACTTTTTTTGATGTTTATTACTTGCAATTCTTTCCAGGTATCAAAATTCCTAGTGCAAATAAAGTGCTTTCACAAACAGTAGAGCTTAGAAGTCAGTTGTCTTCACATACACTAACCTCAGTATATGTGGCTTGAACTTAAAAATATCCATAAATAGAAATGGTTTTGAAGAACAATATATAGATCAAGCTGCAAACAAAACTCACTACTTAGAGGAATACACATTTCTGGAAGTATAATACCGACTAGAAAAAGAACAACTATAAATAAAACTTCAGCTTCCATAGATTCTCACAAAGAAATAACCACAGGAAAGATTTCCATACGCATCAATTTTCTGCAGTATGACTTACCAACTTTGCTGCTTTTCCATAATCAATCCATCGGACGGTGGCAAAGTTTGTTGACTCTGCACAGTTAAAACCATGGTTAAATCCTGCATGGTATCCATAAGGGAAAGTAATGATAAATTCTCCTGCCTCTTGTGTAACCTGTAGCATAAATACAAAAGAAAAACTCTAAGTGAACCACACTACAAAACCAGTTCTGCTCCTGAAGCAGTGAAAACAATATGGGCCTTTGCAACAACCTAGAAAGAAAGAATTTTTTTTCTCCTTGCACACAGTTGCGTTTTAATGCAAACAGAAATAGTATACTTGAGACAATGCTGTTTACTATAAAATACGTAGCTACATGTATTACTTTACAAATTCAGAAAGTACTTTCCAAAAAGCTAATCTTGGAGCACAGGTTCACTGTTAATAAAACCTGGAAGTATATAGACCTAGAAAAGACAGTGCAAAGAATCTATCAATCTTCCTAACTGAGAGGAAGAAGAGACAGGCTGGACCAAACACTCACAATCATCCCTTAATACTAGTACAAATTAATTGTTGAAGAAATTATTCTGTCCAACGCCCTGAAGGTGTTTGTCTAGAATGGCACTAGGACGTTTCTTGGAAAGACTGGAAAGAGATCTTATTCTCACTGTTCTCTCCCATACTTACCCATTTCAAAAACTATGGTTTGAAGACACATGACTGAGGGCCTGATTTGCCTTTTAAGTTACTTACTACTGATGATTAAGCATAAAGTAGGAGAAACTAAGTTAATGAGCCTTAGCAGTTAAAGTAAACAATGTTGTTCATCCCAAAGGAACACACTGGATACTGCCTGAGAGGATCTAAATGTATCTTTAAATAATTTTGGATAGGAATGGAGGGAGAAGAATTAACGACAATTACCCTGCACCAATTCTTCAGCCTTACAGCTACTAACACCAAGGGGACTCTTGCACGGGAAATGCATTGCAGAATGTCTCAATGTAAAGCCATAAAAACATCAATTTAAACATTACATTAAAACAAATTTTAATCTGCCCCGTCCTTCCCCTCTTTCCCTTTAAGCACAATTTAAAAGAGCAGAAGAACTCTGGTACAATTGACAACCAGAATTCCAAATACCTAAAGGACAAGGGGCCTGGAAGGAGATTCTCGAAGAGGAAAGGCTTGACTTACAGTTAAGCTCTGACATTGATTTAGAGAATAAGCAAGGGTAGCTCCAAAGGACTGCTCTGTTCTCTACAGGTACAATGAAAAGCAACTGAAAGGAAAGTGTGCTGAGGCCACTCACTCAACAAGAGATTATAGAAAGCAGAAAAAAAAAAGAAAAACCAACAACAACTA
Source organism: Vanellus vanellus (assembly GCF_965231255.1). NCBI lineage: Eukaryota > Metazoa > Chordata > Aves > Charadriiformes > Charadriidae > Vanellus > Vanellus vanellus. The sequence goes on from NC_138908.1 coordinate 56,760,744, forward strand.
AAACAACACTGCCATAGTAATTATCTTTTGCATAGCCAAAAAGAAACCAAGTTCCTAGTAGTTATCAAAAATAGATACCAAATATAAAAGAATTCTAGAGTGAATTACTAAAAAAGTAGGGTGAGGTAAACAAATCACTGGTCAGGATATTCTCTTTCAAGAGAGAAGTGTCATCTTCCTATACCTGGATGGACTGCTGCTCTACTCTGGACACAAAGAAAAGGAGAGACAGCACTTCTTGTCAGTCACTAATATTCTCTCCACTCAGAGACAGCTTTAATCTCAGCTTTAACTCAGACCACCAAAAGACTGTATCAAGGACAGGCTAGTCAGAGACTAGAAACGGCACACTGTCTTCTGTACTATCTGATAAGAGTGAATCAATAAACTAGAAGATTCAGAAGTAAAGAGTTAAAAGAGATTCCCCATTGTCTGTTTGATAAGCCTTTTCACAAGAAACACACATCAGATGGCAGGCTCACTAAAAAGCCAACAGATCCATTTAAATGAATCAAGTAATCTCAGCAATGACTGATGACTGTTCAACAAGATGCATTTGCTGATTACAGGAAAATAAGGAGAGTTCACAGAGATTAAATAGGCTGTTTTTATTGTGTAACAATGCTTTGCATAAGCAATACAGTATGAAAAACTGGAAGGACAAATATGACTCTTTAGGGAAATACATTTATGATTTGAAATTGCAAAAAGGGAGAGTTAAATTTTAAACAATCACCAAAATTAAAAGTCATAACTCCAAATATTTTTCTTATTAACATGTCATGTCTTAAGTCTCAGCTTTTTGCTGGCATAGCTGTCTTACATTCAGTTTCTGCTTTTCGAAACCCCCCTTTCTCCTCCCTCAAAATTTTCATCTTACAGTTTTATGAATTCTTTGCTTGCCTTTTTTTTTTTTGCTCAATGCAGCAATAAATACACAGGGATAGCACTTCAAGCCGTATGTTTCTGATTGTATTATGGGATGAAGGAAAGAGAGGAAAACAAGAAAAATATACTTAGCTCACAAAGCTAAAGAGTAAAATTGGATCTTACGTTTTGCATTTGCACTTTGCAAGGTTAATTTTTTGTGGGTTCATATTTAGTGTATACATGCAATCGCACATACAGGTGCATATATTATAACTGCTACTGTAGCACTCCAACAATCGCTGTGGGAATGTTTAAGAAAGATTATTCTCAATGCTAACAATTGCAAAATTTATCTCAATACACCCTCCCACTGCTGACAGTTTAGCAGGTGTTCTATTGCAACAAGCAGCAGTTCAGCTGCCACCTGGTAGGCGTAGGCTGACTTATCAGCATGCAGCACATTTCCACTTCTATCACTTTGAGACATGAGAGATCACAGCCTGGTTCTCTCTATTCACTTTCTCACTGAATCCCATTAATTACAATTACACTTGGGTACAGTCTGCTTCCTCCCAAGACTAGGTGACAGAACCAAATTTAAATATTTAACTATTGCTAACACTTTTTTTTTTTTTTAATTAGAATACAGGAATAATCAAGGCACTGAAATAAGAACATCAACTCCCTTACCCACCTCAAATGTACGGTATTAAAAACAAATATGCTGGCATTCTGCAATATGCTACTTTAAACACCAACCACTGAAAATTATACCGTTCACAGAGTAATATTCTGTAAATCCAAAACTATAAATCTAGTTATAAAACCTTCCGGTTTGGAAGGTTTCAGCTGACACCTCATGATAAAGCACAAGGCTATGAAAGGAATCAGTATTTACCTATATATTACAAAAACTGAACTCGGCAACTATATTTCCATATGATAATATATCATTCAGAAAACAAACTATTTCTTATATGAATATAATTTATTCAAAAAAATCTTGCTTTCCACAGCAGGCAGTATCATTCTAAACGCCTGCATTTCTTCAATTTTATACATAGGTTTATTTAAGCATGAAAAGTGAAGTAGTATTCCAAAAGGCATACAAAAAATCAGTGGCTTCATCCCACCTAAACGTCTACCTCACTCAGTTTCTTTGTCTTAACAGTAATGCTGTATTTCTCACAAGGCTGTTCTTATCAAGAAAACTTCTAAAATTTGCTTCCACTCAATTTTACTAAAAGCGTATCATATAACTGGCAGTAAGAGTTAGTGCTCTTTTACAAGCAGTAGTGCTATTGATAATTATTGTAGACACTGATTATTGAAGTGTAGACATTGATGATTGGTGTGTAGATGCTTGCATGATTTTCATTTTGCTGCAAGATACTATTTTCAGAAGGGACTGAGAACATGAACTGTTGATAAATTTCTGTTGTAAAATCTCTTTAAAGACACACTCTCCAATTATATGTCCTTTTTCAATAATGGTTTCCCATCAGATGGCAGTACTTCGGCTACAAAGTACAATGTGTCATAATATCATCCTATAAATTCTGAAATTATAAATCTTTGTATTCATTCACTTAAAATATTTTGTATGTTGTAATATTTTTCAATATGTTTGTGCTGGTTTAGCTGGTATAGAATTAAATTTCTTCATAGCAGCTTTATGGGGCTATGTTTTGGATTCGTGTTGCAAACAGTGTTGATAACACAGACATGTTTTAGTTCTTGCTGAGCAGTACTTAGACAGCGTCAAGACCTTTTCTGCTTCTCACGCTGCCCTGCCAGTGAGTAGGTTGGAAGGGGACAAGAAGCTGGGAGGGGACACGGCCAGGACAGCTGACCCCACCTGGCCAAAGGGATAACCCATACTGTATGATGTTGTGCTCAGCATATAAAACTGAGGGAAGAAGGAAGCAAGGAGGGGGACATGCGGAGTGATGGCGTTCGTCTTCCCAAGTAACTGTTAAATGCGATGGAGCCCTGCTTTCCTGGGGATGGCTGAACACCTGTCTGCCAATGGGAAGCAGTGAATGAATTCCTTGTTTTGCTTTGCTTGTGTGCACGGCTTTTGCTTTACCTATTAAACTGTCTTTATCTCAACCCACACGCTTTCTCGTTCTTACACTTCCAATTCTCTCTGACATCACACGGGGGGAGTGAGCGAGCAGCTGTGTGGGGTTCAGCTGCCTGCCAGGGTTAAACCACAATACGATACATTAAAACATTCATTTAAATATTATTTCTACGGGCTATGCTTCATATTGTTACAAAAATACCAACTAAAACAGAAAGCACGGCATCATCCTGTATTTTAGGCTGGGGAATGCAATAAGCTAAGTTTGTACACACAAGTCCGCATTATATCCATAAATAAACACCATATACTCTAAAACAGAAACCACAATAAAAAACAAGGAGTGTGGCAAGGACAATTTACAGGACTATATTGCAGCGGCAATACAGTGAGAGAAGTATAAATTGCCTGGTTCTTCTGAACACCTTAAAACAGTCTGCACAGTGGGAAACCAAGGTTCATAACCCACTAATGATCAAAAGGCTTTCAAAAAACTCACGAGAACATAAACAGATGTTCAGGAAGGGGACCTTCTGAATAAAGCTCTGCTCTTCTGAGTAGGCCTACAAAGCTCTTGAATTTAGAAATTTATAATTTGCAAAGCATTCAGGATATAGAACACACACTTAAAGAAAAAGCGATGTAGTAGAAATGTCTTTACTAGCTGGCATCTATAGGAAGTTCAAAGTGGAAAACAAAAAGCTAGAAAATCTTGTAGGAAAGGAGAAGCAACTGAATACGTCAGATGTTTTTGAAAGCAGCTATGCATCAAATTCATCCACAAAGCTAGTTATTCTTCCCACTTTCTGTTTATATAATGTTCTTATAAAGTGTCCAGTCTGCCACTACCGAGCAGCACAAAATACTCATTCACTCTTTTCTTAATATGTTACAGCTTTTAAAATACATTTTAAATTAAAAAACAGTTCTTTTGGTTTTATTCCACCTGATACTTTTTAGATCATAATATTGATAAAGTTACATTTAATTGCATCAGAAAACACAATATATAGATAATAGAGATATGAAACATTCACTTTAAAATATTAGGTATACAACATATTAATACAACTAGTTAATAAGTGTTTCAGTCAACAGAAAATCACATGCAAGCTTGCATGGAAATAAAATAGAAATTAAAAATATTGGTAATGTCATAAAAAAAATCACAGAAACTTTTAGGATAAAGATTATGACAGCTACAAGATTTTTCTGCTAGAAAACTCAAAGCTAAACCATGTAAAAGTCCTAATACTACAAGCATTTGTTTTCATCTTTTCATGGAGTCAGTGCCTAAAAAAAAATAAAAATAATAATTTTGCCTCAACTTTACTATATACAACCATTATAGTAAACACAATCTAATTCAATGCATGAATGCACAGTTTAAAAATAAACACTAATGTACCTTGTCAAAAGGAATTCCATACTTTTTCAATATTGATGGAGAAATCAGAGTCATCTTGTGGCGAAGAAAAGCATCACATCCTTGAGAACTGCTTGGGAAGAACCCTAATAAGGCAAGGTAAGCAAAATTGGGTATCTTTTAATTAAAACAAGTAGGAAATTTTTGTAATATTTTACAATACATAATACTGTTTAAATATGTTTTAGAATTTTCTATCATGTCTTTCCTAGATTCTGAGAGATTTGTATAGAAATCAAATGCACCTCCTAAGTTTTTCAACTGATTTTCAGGAGGCAGGGTTGCAGGTGTTTGAGGTTGGTTTGTTTGTTCATTATGAAGTGAAATATTTTTAAGTAAATTTTGACCTGTAAACTAAGACATACTTTTCTTACCCTTTCCAGAAATATTTTATTGTCTGGTGATTATTTTTTTTACATTAGCATTTATTCTGCAATCCCTCCACACATGAGAATCACTTGGAATATGTAAGTTTAAAAGATTTCAGTAAGGACTAGGTTTACCTGGCACTTCCAGACCAGTAAGTAAACACCACTTTCTGTCTAGAAAAGGCTAGAAAGTATGGCTGCTTTCACAGAGATATCTGGTACAACTGAAAATAGGTAGGGTTTTTTTGCTTCTTTATATTTTGTCTTGATTCCTGTGAACAAAGATTGCTTTCCATGTTTCAACTTTCACGATTACATGTGTAACGCTCCACAAACCCTGCTTAGTCCATTAAATAATTATATAATCCAGTTGAGAACACGGAAATAAATGAATGAAAGGAAAAGCAAAAAATTAAATATGAGGTTTCAGTGTTACTAAATGCTGGTATCTGATCCTCTAACCAGGACGTGAATGCCTCAGCTACAGTTCAAATGAGCTACCCAATCTTTCCTTCTCAAAAATTAAAACTTCAGGTTCTTTTCCCTTCAATCTAATTATACTACAGTAAGAAACCACTATGTTACAAGGACAATGGGAGAAGATGAGAAGCAGAAAGAGAAGTTTCCAGAACATAGTTAGTTTAGTCCTTCTTGACATCCTTTCAGACTCCACTCTAGAAAGCAGGTTAACACTCTCAAAAACTGAAAACACAATTCCTACAAACAACAAAACAAATAAAAAGAAAGGCATAGTACTTAACGGAAGGAAGAAGCTCCTGAAAACATCAGATTGAAAATTGGAAGGAATATAGGGAGAGCCTTCTAACCACCTACTACTTTCTCTGAATAGTAGCTCTCAGTCCCGCTTCCTTAAGTACAGACGTATGACTTGCTCCGAGATGAACATGTGTCTTTTCTTGGAGCCAAGAGGAATACTTTTGACTGTGTTACAGTGCAACACATGCAACAGAAGTCTCACAAAGTTACAGCACAATCAGCAGAACTAGGTTGACAAAGGGCAACAATTTACTCGCTAATCAGCAAAGATGAGAAAGTCTTTATCTTTATTATTGTGAAAAACATTATTATTATTTATCTTTAGTCTTTTCAGTGTTTGTGTCAGACCATTAGCAAGAATCACCATAAGATGTACTATGAGTAACTGCAATCTATACGTTTAGCAGTCCTGAATAGTATGTAGTTCTACTGTATCAAGGACATAACATTCAAAAGTAATCCCTTTCTGTGGAGTTCAACTTATTTATTTTGCTTTCTGGTGTAGAGTGTATTTTTCAATGTTAGTAAGACATCGGTTTGTTCACCATCAACAGTTTGCTGTACTGTATGTCATTTATTCTCAAGTGATTTCAGAGATTTCACACAGATTGGCAGGCTACTGCTAAAAAAGAAGTTATTAAAAAAGTAATGGCTTGAAAAATTTCTCTTGATTTTCAAGAAACAGAACTAAGGCATAAAGGAGTTCACTGCCTCTAACAGTTCCACAGGAAAAATACTGAGTAGACAAGAAGCTGAAACAAGGAGTGCTGGCTCCTTGTTTTTAACTCTAAGAGTAAATAGATATACAGTTTCATCACAGCCCTCTCTTAAAACATGTCGGAGGAAAAGATGAATTCTATGAACTAGTGAAGTATGAATTAGCCTGAGTCTGCTATAAAAAAAAGTTTGTGATCATGACACTGCATAAAAAAAAATATTTTGGAGAACCCTTTCATTTGCACTATAAACGTAGGTAAAATTCATAAGAAAATCCAAATATAAAGCCATTTAATTTTTTTTTTCCTGGTACAAGGAAAACATCCGTAATACTATTACACAGAAATTAAAGTGGAGCAAACAGTATTAAAAAAAAAAGAAAAGTATATTTTACCAATTATCTTGCACAGCAACTTGATACTGGAGAAGATACAATGCCATTTCTTCATGATGAAAAAAGTCTCCTTAATGATGGCATTATTATTGATTCAGAAAAAAAGTTTTGATTCATTTATGCATAAAATGAATTTTATGCCTGAAGAACACAAGAGAGATCCACAGATTGATAGATTCCCTAGGATTATCCAAGGTGTAAATGTCTGTCCCCAACTAATACATTAACCAAGAACACCACTTGATTATTCTCCAAACTGACTTGTAACTGTTTTTCTGGAAAAGCCTGCAAATTGTATGAAAGAAGTAAGAGGTCACCCAAGAAAAATATAGGAAAAAAAATAACACAAATGATATAAAAACATTGCTTAGTGGACAGAAAGTTAGCCAGAGGACATTTAACTAGCAAAAGGGTTTTCTGTCATCTCTAATTTATTTGCACACATTGTTGTATACCTCTCACAAAAATGTTAATTTGTCATTCACAGAAGCAGTTTCATTCTTGGAGCAACACACTCACTACTCAATATAAAAGCAAACAAACAAAAAAAAGAAACCACAATCACTTTCAGGCAATTAACAATCTAAATATTTTTAATGACTTGAGGAAAAAAAAGATGAAATCTCAACAATTTTCTGTAATATATAACCTTCTCTGTAATGTCAGATTTAATTTCTTCTCTCCGATGAGTCTTATATTTATATCCATTAACCATCCTACAATTCCAGAACAATTTTAAGATGATCACACTATAATTGTTATATTCTTTTCTAGCACTAATTTCTCAGATATAAGGTTAAGCAGCACTTATGCAGCAAAGCTGTAATGTACACTCATGCTGATCAACTCCGTTAAGATGCCCCGAGATCAAATTTCATTCAAATGTATGGTTCTTTCTTTTTTCTCCCCACCAACAGGCACAGAATTCTTTACTCTCTCTTGGAATTACAAATAATGTTATAATGTAAGTTTTAAAAAGTAGTACTTGGTAGGTATAGTTTTATCATACACATTTGGCTTCACTGACTAAAAGACAGTTAAAAGAAACAGCCCATGATTTCAACTATTTTGTCAAATTTAATGCCTAATGTAATGATAACAATCATAACTTGGAATTTACAGCTTATGAGCTTCAAGAAATCTCAGTTTTGAGCAGCATAATAATAGAAATATACTGGAACATGCTGTGAAAAAAGTGATTGCAAGTGATGGCCTATACAGCACCAGGCTTGCTGGTGTCAGATAGGGTTCATCTTTCTCAAAGGGGGAAGAGGCTCTTTGCTCGTGAGCTTGTGAGGCTGTTTGACAGAGCTTTAAATTAGACTCGATGGCGGAGGGGGGTAGTATCAGGTTTGCTCATGACTAGCCAAGGGACGACACTCCAAGGTACGAAGGATGGGTCACTAGCAAGGGCCCTCCGCCTGCTGCTCTCAGATGTGCTGGGTACAGTGCAGTGCACTCCAAGTCTCACAGAGACGAGTCAGGGGCTCCTAAGGCAATAGGAGCCCATGGGGAAATGCAGATAAAACACCTCAAAGAAAGGCCAGCTGGGCAGCAGCATGAAGGATTTGCATCCACTCCAGTAAGTTAGCTTCAACAGGGACCCAACTTAAATGCTCTATGCAAATGCACGTAGCATGGGGAACAAACAAGACAAGTTAGAGATGTGCACACCCCTCCAGGCCTATGATCTCATCAGCATCACAGAGACATGGTGGGATGGCTCCCATGACTGGAGTCTTGGAATTGAGGGATACAGGGTCTCTAGGAAGGACAGGCAGGGGAGACAAGGAGGGGGTGTTGCCTTCTAAGTCAATGAACAGCTGGAGTGCATGGAGCTCTCCTGGGGATGGATGAAGAGCCAACCAACAGCTTATGGGTCAGGATTAACGGGAGGGCAGGGACGGGTGATGTTACAGTGGGGGTCAACTACAGGCCACCCAACCAGGAAGACCAAGCGGATGAGGACCTCTATAGACAGATAGGAGTGGCATCACATTCACAGGCTGTGGTCCTCATGGGGGACTTAAACCACGCCAATATCTGTTGGAGGGACAACACAGTGGGGCGTAAGCAATTGAGGCAGTTTCTGGAATGTGTTGATGACAACTTCCTTCTTCAAGTGACAAAGGAGCCAACGAGGAGGTGTGCTATGCTGGACCTTTTCCTTACCAACAAGGAGGCGCTAGTGGGGAATGTGAAACTCAAGGGTAGCCTTGGCTGCAGTGATCATGAAATCTTAAATCTCACGATCCTTAGGGCAGCAAGGAGGCTGTGCAGCAAGCTCACTACCTTGGACTTCAGGAGAGCAGACTTTGGCCTCTTGAGACATCTGCTTGGTAGGGTTCCATGGAATAAATCTCTGGAGGGGAGAAGGGCCCAAGGAAACTGGTTAGTATTCAAGGATCACCTCCTCTAAGCTCAGGAGCAATGCATCCCAACAAAGAAGTCAGGCAAAAAAAACAGGAGGCCTGCATAGATGAACATGGAGCTCCTGGACACACTCAAAAGCAAAAGAGGCCTTACAGAGGGTGGAAGCAAGGACAGGTAGCCTGGGAGGAATACAGAGAAACTGTCCAAGCAGCCAGGGACCAGGTTAGGAAAGCTAAATCCCAGATAGAATTAAAGCTGGCCAGGGACATCAAGCACCAAGGGCAACAAGGAAAACTTCTTCAGGTATGTCAGTGATAAAAGGAAGACTAGGGAAAATAGTGTTTCCTTCCACTCTAGAAGGAAACAGGACACCTGGTCACCCAGGATATGGAGAAGGCTGAGGTACTCAACGACATTTTGCCTCAGTCTTCACCAGCAAGAGCTCTACCCACACCACCCAAGTCGCAGAAGACAAAGGCAGGGAATGGAAGAATGAAGAATCACCCACTGTAGGAAATCAAGTACAACACCATCTAAGGAACCTGAAGGTATGCAAGTCTATGGGACCTGATGAAATCCATCCATAGGTCCTAAGGGAACTGGTGGATGAAGATGCTAAGCCACTTTCCATTATATTTGAAAAGTCATGGCAGTCTGGTGACGTCCCCAGCGACTGGAAAGGAAGACCCGGGGAACTACAGGCCGGTCAGTCTCACCTCTCTGCCTGGCAAGATCATGGAGCAGATCCTCCTGGAAACTATGCTAAGGCAAATAGAAAATAAGGAGGTGACCCATGACAGCCAACATGGCCTCACCAAGGGCAAGTCATGCCTGACAAATTTGATGGCCTTCTATGATGGGGTTACAGCACTGGGGGATAAGGGAAGAGCAACAGACATAATCTACCTGGACTTATGCAAAGCATTTGACACTGTCCTACACGACATCCTTGGCTCTAAATGAGAGAGACATGGATTTGATGGATGGACCACTTGGTGGATAAGAAACTGGTTGGATGCCTGCAATCAAAGGGTTGCCGTCAATGGCTCGATGTCCAAGTGGAAAACAGTGACAAGCAGCATTCCTCAGGGATCAGTACTGGGAACAGTGCTGTTCAACATCTTTGTCAGCAACATGGACAGTGGGATGGAGTGCACCCTCAACAAGTTTGCCAACACCAAGCTACTGGACGGAAGGGATGCAATCCAGAGGGACCTGGACAGGATGGAGAGGTGGGCCTGTCCAAACCTCAAGAAGTTCAACAAGGCCAAGTGCAAGGTCCTGCACTTGGGTCGGGGCAATCCCAAGCACAAATACAGGATGGGTGGAGAATGGGTTGAGGACTGTACTGAGGAGAAGGACTTGGGGGTGTCCATTGACGAAAGCCTCAACATCAGCTGGCAATGTGCACTTGCAGCCCAGAAATCCAACCACATGCTGCGCTGCATCAAGTGTGGCCAGCAGGTCAAGGGAGGCAATTCTGCCCCTCTACTCCACTCTTGTGAGACCCCACCTGGAATACTGCATCCAGCTCTGGAGCCCTCAAGGGCACAGACCTGTTGGAGTGGGTCTGGAGGAGAGCCACAACGGTGATGAGAGGGCTGGAGCACCTCTCCTGTGAAGACAGGCTGAGGGAGTTGGGGTTGTTCAGCCAGGAGAAGAGAAGGCTTTGGGGAGACCTTATAGCAGCCTTCCAGTGTCTGAAGGGGGCCTACAGGAAAGCTGGAGAGGGACTTTTTACAAGGACGTGTAGTGATAAGACAAGGGGTAATGGCTTCAAACTGGAAGAGGGGAGATTTAGATTAGGTAGGAGGAAGAAAACTCATTACTGTGCTGGTGGTGAGGCACTGGAACAAGTTGCTGAATGAAGTTGTAGATGCCCCATCCATGGAAGTGTTCAAGACCGGGCTGGATGGGGCTTTGAGTAACCGTGTCTAGAGGGAGATGTCCCTGCCCATGGCAGTGGGGTTGGAACTGGGTGATCTTTAAGGTTCTTTCCAACCAAAACCATTCAATGATTCTATTGTACTTCAGGCTAAGGAAATAACCATATAAAACTAGCAAATACCTTGATTTTTAAAAGCAGGGAGAGTGACTGAGTCATTTTCCCTGAGGAAAAAAAAAAAAAAAAATGTACCAAATTCTGCTACTGCAATATGCTTAATTAGCTCAATACATGGTGATAAAAATCAAATAATGGGCAGATATCCAAAACTTAAGATGTACCAGTACAGTTCCAAGAGATCAGAAATAGTTGTGACAACTCCAACAAGAAGGCAAGCTTGTTGCTGAATCCTAAGAAAGTTGCAAACAACACAGAACACAACCTGCTCAAAATCCATTAAAGAGAAATTTACTGGAGAACATTTACTGTGGTTACAGAGCCCGCACAGTGAAATCAACATGCAGCCTACACATTCTGTACCACTATAAAATATCTTTTGACTCTGTCAAAGTCTACACTTACACACACTCAAATTTTCCAGTCTCATTCACTTCATTTTCTCAAAAGCACCCCCCTTAATGAACAAGAGAAGAAAGGAAGGTAGTATGGCCTCATTACAAGACTGTTTATTAGGTCTTTTGTTCTACCCAGGCTAAAGGTAAGGTCACACACAGTTTTCTCCGAGGAAAGAAAATCTCTGTGGGAGAACTGGTTAGCAGATATAAAAAAATGCCTAATAGCACAATGAATAGAGGCCATTGCGTTAGAAACTTCACAAGACCCTTACAAATACATTAAATGTAGGCCACTTCAACATTGGCCTGCAACACACCAGAATCATTCTCAAATACCAAGATGATGTTAAAATTACCAATTCACAAGATTACCAGTTAATCCTGGACATTCAGTGAAATCCCAGATCCAAAAGAAAAAAATGCTAAAATCTATCTAAAATGTAACTACCATTCAAGATCTGTAGCACATTCATGCTTTTATAAGACACTTGAAATCTTAATTTAATCCATTAACTCTAAATCAGTTCAGCAAAAGCAGGTATTTTGTGAGAATTTGCATGCAACTCCAGTTTCTCGGATGGTCTCTTGAGATGTGGCAGACCTCTTTACACCTCTTCTCAATACTTCTATTTAGCCATTGGTACCCTACTTAATCTTCTTGGAAATGATTACACAGAACACAAAAAGACAATTCAAAACAATTACTTCATAGGACCCAATAAGCAACAATCAGAGATCAGGGTGAAACAGAATCAGGTCACTCATTGATTTGCATCCATGAGAAAAAGCCTGCCCAGTTGAAAGTTCTCCAATCCACAATTTAAAGAAACACTGACATTCTCAACACGTAGAGCTGAATTAGAACAGTCTACAGGGTAAATATGTGATTCAGCAGTTGGTAGCCAAATGTTCGGATATAAGTATATAAACTACAGGTAGAGTGCATTTATCCATGAACATTAAAGTTCTACTCAGGCTTTTTAAAAACTCTGTCTAGTTAACACAAGCAACAACAGCAAAGAATATGTGAAAACACAGGCTTCAGACTGTGTTAACAATCAAAAACAGGCTATCAAAAGACTTTACATACATATTCTGACAGAAAACACAACCCAAAATAAGATAATCTTACAGAATGTAACCCATGCCATGTGTACTAACAAAATGAAACTACTTCCTGTGTTACTGTTATCACTGGACTGGTGAAGACACACCCTTTGTCAATGCTATTCTGCCTCAGTAGACAATGACACTTCCATACAATTTCTGGTTTCATGATCTAGACATTAGATACAAGTCAAAGCCCTTTCATCTTTGGGGAAAGCTGGAAACATTGGGCACTAAGAAAATTCCTAGCCATGTCTGAGGAAGACAGGATTCCACCGACAGGACACTGCTGCGCTGAGAGTCTTTGAAGTGTACACGAAATGGTTCAGGGATAAAGATAATTTTAAAATCATTTAAAGTCTATAAATTGAGGGACAGTGAGCACTACTACCTGGAGGCTTTTTTTTTTTTTCCTCTATCCTGAGAGTATTATTCCTACGTATCAAACAGCTCATTGTCAGATGACCACATCATATCACAACTATTACTCACAAACTGAAGTGGATCAGGTTCCATTCCCTGGTTGATTAGCATTTTCAAGACATTTGGAATGCTTATCTATGGTATGATGTGTCCGTGATATTTTCAACTAAACTGTCCAGCTACAATCATACACGAACAAATTACAATACTATTCCTGAAAAAGTAACTTTGCAAGTAACCCCATTTACTCGAACAAGGTGACTGGCTAGATATTTACCTTGTATGATCAAGGATATCACAATTTGGCCAATAATAAAGTCGTCATTTAAGTACACACACATAAAAATCATATTCTTAGGGAACTTTCAAATCAAATTCAGACCAGTGAATGAATGAGGCAAGACTTCCTATCTTTTTTTACACTTCCATATTGTCATACAATGGTTTTGGTTGGAAAGAACCTTAAAGATCACCCAGTTCCAACCCCACTGCCATGGGCAGGGACATCTCCCTCTAGACACGGTTACTCAAAGCCCCATCCAGCCCGGTCTTGAACACTTCCATGGATGGGGCATCTACAACTTCATTCAGCAACTTGTTCCAGTGCCTCACCACCAGCACAGTAATGAGTTTTCTTCCTCCTACCTAATCTAAATCTCCCCTCTTCCAGTTTGAAGCCATTACCCCTTGTCTTATCACTACACGTCCTTGTAAAAAGTCCCTCTCCAGCTTTCCTGTAGGCCCCCTTCAGACACTGGAAGGCTGCTATAAGATCTCCCCAAAGCCTTCTCTTCTCCTGGCTGAACAACCCCAACTCCCTCAGCCTGTCTTCACAGGAGAGGTGCTCCAGCTCATATTCAACCCTTCACCTGAAATTTTACATGAAAGGTGCTGTATTTCTAGTTTATTAGTATTAACTGAAAAGACAAATATAAAATATGAAAATATAAATATATAAAACTTACAACCTAAGAAACAGAACACCCTGAATTGCAAATATCTTTAATGTAATTAAAAATAATCCCAATGAATGCAATTAAGTGCAAAGTTATGGCAATCTTTTACTTATATAGATCTTCATTTAAAGGACTTAGAACATACAAAATATTAATTGTAATTCACTGATCAGTACTCTTGGAACACAGGCAGAGATTAAATAAGGACTAAGTTTTCTAGTAATTTTATTTTTACATTTTAATGTGTTATATATAAATACAAACTTCATTTATTTAAATTAATTTGCAGTGATTTCAACTAATTTGATTTAACTTTCTGTATTGCACATAAAGGAAATTTACTAGGATGAGTTTTCATGCCGCCAGTCCTCCCAAGGAAGCAGTGGCAAATTGTATGCTACACAAAGCACATAGTACAAAAGCCACAAAAGAAGCAAGTGCTGTGAAATATGAGTGTTGTTATGCCCAGATGAATATGTCACAGCCTTAAGTTTATTATCTTTTAGATGTGACTTTCCTAACTTGACTTGTATAACCATCAATTGAGACAAAGTCCAATTTCTCACCTGCTCAAATTTTCAGATTCAAGACCCTTAGAAGTTATGCAAATTCTATATTGTCTCATTTCAACAACTATTTATACTTGTTTTCATACATAACAGGTAATGACTTTTGCATAAAATGAATTAATTAATACTATACACCACACAAAGCTTTTTGTAACACCCCTACATACTTACAATATATTAAACTTTGCTTTAATTTCTTCTTTAACATAATTGGACACCACAGATAGATGTCATCTCCTCTCTAAAACAGTTTCTGCGATTAAATAATCTATTAGTCTTGAAAATCCTTCAAACTCTAATTTCTGATTTGCCAATCTGTTTCTATTCTCTTTATTTTCTAACCCATTTTGTGAAATAAAAAATCCTTAAGAATACCGTGGTATTATAGATTAATACAACAACTATAAAAATTGCAGCTAACAGCTCACTTGAGATTTTTATTACATTTATGTCTACATAACATAAAAAAAAACCTACACAAATGAGAAAGCAGCTGATGGGCAAAATCAAACTGTTGTCTTTATTAGATGCCAGTCTAATGTCTTTCAGATAAAATATTCGTAGGTGCAACAGTCAATCAAGACTTTAATGGAAAGCAAAAATGAAGCAAAAGTGGAAAACGTTCTAGCCTTCCTTTAATTTTTTGTATCAGCTGCTGTCTTGACTTAGACAATCTGTCACATTCAATGCATTTGTTTATTATTTTAATTATTTAGGAGCAGTTGATTAATTTGGTAGCCAAACTTCTTGAATAAAATACTTCTTTTTTCTTCAGATATTGCACTCATGTAAAAATATGATTAAAAATATTTTAATAAACATTTAATTAAGTATGAAGGTCTAATTTACACCACATTTTATTAATGTTTACTATTAAGTGAATTGCAGTCATGCAGCTTACTGTACATTTTCATCTTTTTAAGACACCTTAGTGTAACACTTACTTTCCTTTAGCAGGCAGCAGTTGCAAAGTAAAAGATCACAGAGCTCTTAACCTCCACAGCACAGAAATAATCAGAAATGGTAATTTCCCCAAAAGAAAAAAAGAGTGAATGTGTAAGTCAAAGTGACCACAAAGTCCATCATCTTTATTCTTAAGAACTACAGCATCATCTTCTACATTCCATTCTAAATTATTAGCTGGACCAAAAATATCCTGAAAACGACCTATTCAGGAAAACATCACAGAAGACATTAAAGTCAACAACCAAAAAACTTAGGAAATACCAGAGATGGTTGTCTGTGAAACTAACTCACCTATCTAACATTGCCATTACAATAACAATCTCTGTACGAGTATGCAGTTTTGCCACAAAAATCCAGTGTCGTTCAATGAATATAATGGAATAAACAACTATTTGAAACTTTATCTTTGTTTTTCAGTATCTGATTTTATGATTTATTTGCTATTTACTGTTGAAAACATGGTTCTGAAATAAAAATAATTAAGTTTGATCTTACCCATGATTCATCATGGAAAGTAGTTTTCCAGTTGCCACACACATCTTTGTAACTTGTACTAACATATAATTAATAGCAGCAGTAGACAACTTACATCCATGCAGATGTATGCAGACCAAGGCTGAGTGACATGCCTGGGCAACTTCTTTAAATACAGTGATCAGTACAGATCAAGGAACTGGGTTCCAGTCCCCAGCTGTAGAAAAGCATGTCCGCATGTGTTAGCTTACCTCAAACCAGATTCCTTTCTGTCCTACCTCCTTCCAGCAGTTCTAGACCTAAGAACCGTTACACTGGGTGAGACTGAAGTCATAAGTCCCTTTTAGCCTATCGTACAATTCTGACCCTGGCATTCAGACACTAAGACAATGCTTCTCCCAGCATAACCCGTTGGCTTCTGACAAACAGTGGTTTTGGAGATTCTCATTTCTCCACTTGCGTTATGTCCCATTCCTTTTACTGTATTAGGCAACCATTATCAGCAATAAGAGGCATGAGCACCTTCATGCCACAGTATTCAAACACAATACTTTCATAAAATATGTAAGTTTACATTAAGTGACTTCAAAAGCTCCCACCTAGCAAAGCATATATCTCCAAAAGTTACCTACTTCCTGAACTCGTACAGGTTACTGCAGTATCTGTGGAAATCAGGGTATGTCAAAGAAAAATCTGAAGGGTTAGGTTTGTTTGTTTGTTTGTTTGTTTGTTTGTTTGTTTTTTCAGGCTGCAGCAAACAATGCCATGCCTCAAAGCTACTCAATTTTTAGAAATGAGTAAACAAGTCTTCCCAAAACTGCCCATTCTCTTCCCTCACAAAAAAAGATTGGATACACACTCATTACACAGCATATAAACCTGGATAGTTTTAAAACACTGCACAACTATAAGCAAACAACATGAAATCTACAATAAACACCAGAGCAGTCTATCTACCCAAAGATCTTGTTCCCAGCAAATGTCAAAAGTGGATGTACAGAGAAGTGTTTAAATACAGCACGAAATCTTTGCTTCCTCTGTGTAATCTATTACCGAGTTGCTGCTCCAAGACTTCCGAAGCCAGATGCAGCTCCTATGTTCCTCCAACAGGTTTCTTTGCCAATGATGTTCAGTCTCTCCCTGAATCCATGCAAAATTTTAGAATCATAGAATCTTCTAGGTTGGAAGAGACGTTTAAGATCATCAAGTCCAACCATCAATGTAACACTGCCAAAACCACCACTAAACCATGTCCCTAAGCAACACATCTACCCATCTTTTAAATACCTCCAGGGATGGTGACTCCACCACTTCCCTGGGCAGCCTGTTCCAATGTTTGATAGCCCTTTCAGTGAAGACATTTTTACTAATATCCAATCTAAACCTCCTCTGGTGCAACTTGAGGCCATTTTCTCTTGTCCTATCACTTGTTACTTGGGAGAAGAGACTGACCCCCACCTTTCCACAATCTCCTTTCAGGTAGTTGTAGAGAGCGATAAGATCCCTGAGCCTCCTTTTCTCCAGGCTAAACAACCCCAGGTGCTCACACAACCTCAGCCGCTGCTCATACAACATGTTCGGCAGAACCCTCACCAGATTCGTTACCCTTCTCTGGACACACTCCAGCACCTCTGTGTCTTTCTTGTAGTGAGGGGCCCAAAACTGAACACAGTATTCAAGATAGGGCCTCACCAGCGCAGAGGATGGGGATGATCACTTCCCTAGTCCTGCTCAGCACACTATTCCTGATACAGGCCAGGATGCTGTTCAGAATCCACAACCGACAGTGAGGTGTTGTTACTGTGAAAGGAATCACCTGCTTCTGTTTGTTTTGAACCTGCTAAGGCTCTCCATTTAGAGTCTCTAGCTGTACTGGAAGACCTAGCGACCAATCACTCTAGTCACCTTTTCCGTGCTAGTCATCACAGGCCTTTATCATTCCCCCTTCCCTTTGTTTGACACTCAGACTGAAAAGTTAGAGCTTACTAACTACTTTTAAAACAAAAGGCAAATTTTTCACCAGTCCAACTGTCCCTCTTTGAACCTTTTCCAAATCTCTATTCCTTTTACTCCTTGCTCATTTCTTCTAAACCTTAAAAGTAATTTTTGAATGATCCTATCATAAGTCAATGTCACTTGCCCAGTCTACAACATGTATCAACTTGTTTACCAGTGAAAATCAAAAGCATCGAGGTATGCAAATAGAGAGTTCTGTACTTTGCAAGTTGGAAAAAGAAACTGGAACAGCAAAAAAATGAGTGACAACTTTCTCAAATGAAACTATGGGAAAATTTAGGAATAATAAATGTAATTGTCCAAGTTGAAACCTGTCTGAGACGTGTTTTTAAGACTGCAAGTTCACAGGTCTTTACTTTCACACCTCAGCGATACACGCCATCTTACTGTTGTCAGTAACAGCTTAAAAATAGCTCAAAAATAGCTCAGAAAAATGCATATGCACATAAAATGGATATGAAAAGAAAATGCATAAAAATTTTCAGAATTTGGTCCTGACACACAATATCTAATTATCAACTTTCAATTGCATTCCTTATATTATATGGTTAATAGCAGGCTATAAAACATGGGCTACCAGGCCAAGAAACATGCCTCATGTTCTCTCTGAATCTAGAAACAAAAAGAGAGGTGTACTGTTATTGAAAATAAAACAAATTACCAAGTGACAAGAATTTTCCTACAGACTACTGACTTTTATCCCTTAGATCTCAACCTTACAACAATAATCTCTGCTCCTTCTCAACACATGTTCCTCACATGTCTGAAGGGCAAAAGCCAGTACATGCTTTGGCTAAAGTCAATTTATATGACTGCTTACTGGCCAATAGGCTGCTGCCAAGTAAGATCTAGCATTGCTACATTTTGTCTTCTTCGCCCTTCCCAGAGGTACTAACCAGGTTTGCATTCTCCACCCACCAACTTTCATGAAATTTATGGAGACTCAGCTGTCTTCAATATTTATACGTTTGTATCAAATTTGGCTAAGATGTTAAGATTCAAAAGTTACTGATGAGAAGAAGCTATGACAAGAAAAATCAACGGCACAGAGGAGACAAAGATACTAACAATGAAAATCTAATGAACAAACCCAATAAATTACTAAGCTTCATTTTCATGAGCTTCACCAACCTAAAAATGCCAGCACCAAATAAAGTTCTGAGGAAAAAAAAAAAAAAAAGATAATTTTATTTCTTAAGAATTCCTCAGAGTACTAGAACATGTTCCTTGTTTGCAATCACACCATAGACAGATAAAAGCCACATAACATTAAGTAATAAAACACAGCAGGTAAGTCAAGGACAATGTTTTTCACTTTGCTGGAGGTATGTCCTTCAAACATCTTACATATGGAAATATTGAAAATATTACCTTGAGCTAGTCTTTCAAGCCGTTTCCCATGCTCTGGAGGAATAGCATACCTAAAATTCACATAAAGAAAAGGATGAAGTGCTTAAAGACATAATTACTACACAAGCCATGATTTATATATGATAAATATCTAAAAATACAGAAGTCAAAAGGATTAAAGACTGAAAAATTATACAGGAAAAATATAACAATTGCTGAGGAAAGAATACAGAAAGGTTTTTTTGAGAAAACATTTTAGCTTATTTCTAGTTTAAACATTATAACATTAATTCAAGAATGTTATATTCACTATTTAAAAATCATGCATATTGACAATACTTGATTATGATCACACCATTCCAGTTAAAAAAAGACACACAAACTTTCATTTTCCAAATGAAGCAAAGCCACATAAAATAAGTTTAATTTATATAGGTTTTATTTCTTTGAATTTTACTGTACTTCAAGACATAAGAGTTCAACAGAAAAACAGGAGCATTAAATATTTCTATTTTTTCCTATAGCCAATGCTGTAGAATAAGATGGCTACTTGTCACTGTAAAATCATTACAATTACAGTTTAAAGAATTATATAAGAAATAGACTTTCTTTAAATTAAAGAATCTATATAACTTGGAATCACTCTGCTTCTACAATATATTATTTTTCAAAGATTCCATATGTTATCTGCAACAAGTCAGTCACGCTATAAAAGACCTGGAATTAATCTGATATTATTTTTAATGTTTATTACAGCTGAAAATTGAAGATTACTAACAAGCTGTAATTTCATTCTGCTTTACTGAACACTTTGTTATTCACATATTTACTCCACTTCATAGATATATTGTATGTATTAATTAGAGTTTATTATTGATTTTAACTCCTTCAATATGTGATATAATAGGCTTTCGTTTCAGTTTAATTTTGCAACAGCATTTGATTGATTCTTATCTATAAAAAAACATGGTTCAGAAAAGGAGAAAATGCATATTCACCTGCACAATATAGTCCAAATCCACATTTTCAAACTAAGTCAGCATATAGTTGGTTTTTTTTTCTACACTGTGAACACAGATTTCATTTACTTTCCCTGACAACTCATTTAGAAAAAACAAGTGAAGAACCATATGCCCTTCATTTTGCGCAAGAAATAAACATCACCCTACCTCAAGCTCTCGTTTGCACACAGACAATTTTACTCTATTACAACTGAAACTGCTGCATAGGAGCAGGAAGACCCTTCCACCACCGAAGTCAGCGCTCTAAGTTGAACTGTAGCAAAACCCATTCCTACTGACAACCCGCTCCAAATGGTATTAAACAAAGAGAGACCTTCAGCTTGAGTCTGCTCAGTGTTTCCAGTTTTAATCAGAATTTCAGTTTTAGAGAAATGGATTTTGTCCCTCTCCATTTGTACTTCCAAAGTGTTTGTACCTGTTCTCCACTCTGCTCTACTCACGCATCAGCATATATGCAGCAATCTAAACTATATGTTTGCATCTTTCACACCCCAGCAGAGAAAAATGCTACATATAGCATTACATACTGTACTGTGTGTCATTAAATACACAACTCCATAAAGTAAAACATGAACAGAAGTGCTTATGTCAAACAAAAAAGTCAAACTAGAGACTCTTCTTTGCTTTACCTGTCTCTAAGCGGACTGGTAGTATTCCTTAAAAATTACTCTTCCAAAAGTACATGTTTTTGTGATAATACGTTGCCACATGCTTCAATTTGTACACATAAATATGTAAGTACTTATCAATATTACAAAAATGCAAAACTGGACAACTGAGCTTTCAATGAGTCTCTCAGAAAAACAAAACAGGACACTATTTAACTGAGTTACAGCTATTTATTCAGCTAATCTAAAATTACCAAACAATAATTCACTCAATGCGAGTTGGTGCCTTTCATCATTGTCTTCATTTGGGGTCTGCGATAACATCTACTCTTCAAACCTTTACTTATTCCCACTGCTGTCATTACCCTTTTCTCACAGCTAAGAAAAGAACCAAGGAAAGGAGACCACCTTTGTAGTATCAGACATTAGGAGCCCCAAAGTCACTCTCCTTTATGGTTGGTTCCTGACACAATTTATTAGAAAACTGAGCTTTTTAAACACAATAGGCACCTGCTTTGGATACCAGTCAAATTACAGAACATGAATCTTCCTGGATCCTTGGTCTACTGTACAGAACATTAAACAAAAAAACTCCCAAACTCAGATCACTAAGTCAGAGAAAAAAGTATTCATTCTTAGTGAACACTTGGTTAGCCCATATGAGAACTTCACCAGTGTTAAAAGCTTTTAGAAAAATATTTTTCATCACCTTGCGTCCAGCCTCCTTTTAGGTACATTACCAAACAGCCATGAACGTTTGTTTGACATCTCATATCATAAGACCAAGTCCAGCCTTCTTTGAAAGTAAGTGTAATGGACATTAAATACTAAATCACTAAAAGGCAAAGAGAATGTTTCTTGGATAACAAGCAAAGAAACAGATAAAAAGGAAAGAAAAGACAAAAAGGGAAATGTTGATGCCAACTACATTTTAATTTAATTAGTTCAGGAACACATACTTGTTAAAAATTTTGAAAAGACAGATAAAAGCTGAAGAACCACTGTTCATTGCTACAGTCATGCTACAAAGACAGAAAAAATTATGGTACATACATTTGTTGACTATTGTTAAAAAAGATCTTCTGAAATACTTATTAATTCAGCAAATCAAGGGTACTGGCAACAAGATAACTACAGATAAGTAATAAATATTAAATCTAAGCCATTAATTTGTGTTTCTGAAACATTTAGATATATGTTTTCAAGATTAATTCTTCTACAAGATTTCTCAGTGTACTTTAAATAAGCTAACAACTCTGCCTCTTTTTTTTTTTTTTTTTAATAAAAATCTCAGTCTTAAGCAACAACATGCACTGTTTATTAATGAACTGGTGGCAATGTACGCTCCTTGTTCTACCTATATTCTTCCAATCCACAGGAAAGGCAATAACAGACATTAGTCTACTAGCTGTGATCACTCAGTCCTGTCTACCTTAGAAAACATGATTGGTGACAATTACGACAGCTCCTTAATCAAATGAAAAACCAATGTTCTGGGAACTTGGCTGAAAATAGCAATTCACAAATGGCTTAATTTTAGTAGCTATTTTGGTTAGTATTTGCTTTGATTTTATTCTCAGATGCAAAACCTAAATAACCTTTGAGTTACTGCCACCTTCCTAGTTTCCGTTCTATGAGAATGAATTTACTTATTCATTCTTTGTACAACTGCTAGCCCACTACAGTAAAATACAAGCTTTACTGTGCATGGCAAAAAAAAAAAAAAAAAGAGAATCCAGTACAGGAAAATAAACAGTATGGATTTTACTCCAGTTCAATTTTATTAGGAATGTTTGGACGTCGTACAGAGATGGACCCATATAAAACAACATGCCTAAAAAAAAAAATAAATAATGCTTGTTCTCCTTTAATTTTCCTTTAAGCCAAAGACAGAATCATAGAATGGTTTAGGTTGGAAAGGACCTTGAAGATCATCGAGTTCCAACCCCCCTGCCACACGCAGGGACACTTCCCACTAGACCAGGTTGCCCAAGGCCACGTCCAGCTTGGCCTTGAACACCTCCACAGATGGGGCATCCACAACCTCTCTGGGCAACCTGTTCCAGTGCCTTACCACCCTCACAGTGAAAAATTTCTTCCTAATGTTTAATCTGAACCTGCCCTCTTCTAGTTTAAAACCATTCTCCCTCATCATATCACTATGTGCCCCAGTAAAAAGTCCTTCCCAGCTCTCCTGTAGGCCCCCTTTAGGTACTGGAAGGCCACAATAAGATCTCCCCAGAGCCTTCTCTTTTCCAGGCTGAACAGCCCCAACTCTTTCAGCCTCTCCTCATACAAGAGGTGATCCAGCCCTCGGATCGTCCTTGCGGCTCTCCTCTGGACACGCTCCCGCAGGTCCATGTCCTTCTTATGTTGAGGACTCCAGAGCTGGATGCAGTACTCCAGGTGGGGTCTCATGAGAGTGGAGTAGAGGGGCAAAATCACCTCCTTTGACCTGCTGGCCACACTTGTTTTGATGCAGCCCAGGATACAGTTGGCCTTCTGGGCTGCGATTGCACATTGCTAGCTCATGTTGAGCTTCTCCTCAATCATCACACCCAGGTCCTTCTCCTCAGGGCTGCTCTCCAGCCATTCCCTGCCAAGCCTGTATTTGTGCTTGGGTTTACCCTGACCCAGATGTAGGACCTTGCACTTGGCCTTGTTGAACTGCATGAGGTTGGCTTGGGCCCACCTCTCCAGCCTGTCCATGTCCCGCTGGATGGCATCCCTCCTCTCCAGCGTGTTTACGTCGCCAAACAGCTTAGTGTCATCAGCAAACTTGCTGAGGGTGCGCTCGACCCCACTGTCCATGTCACCAACAAAGATGTTGAACAGTACAGGTCCCAATACCGACCCCTGAGGAACACCACTCATCAATGGTCTCCACTGAGACATCGAGCCGTTGACTGCATCTCTTTTGAGTGCAACCGTCCAGCCAGTTCTTTACCCACCGAGTGGTCCATTTGTTGAATCCATGTCTCTTCAACTTAGAGACCAGGATATCAGGTGGGACGGTGTTAAACGCTTTGCACAAGTCCAGGTAAATGACATCAGTTGATCTTCCCTTGTCCACTGCCACTGTAACCCCTTCGTAGAAGGCCACCAAATTTGTCAGGCATGACTTGCCCTTGGTGGAGCCATGCTGGCTGTCACCAATCACCTCCTTGTTTTCTATGTGTCTCAGCAGAGTTTCCAGGAGGATCTTTAGTACAACTCACTTGAAGATATTAACAAAAAGCATGTGGACCACAGATGAAACTGCTTCATTCAAAAGGAAACAGAATAAAATACAGGCTTCAGAAGGAGAAATAACTAACAGAAGACACAGAAGTAAACTAATATTCAGAAGACACAAAGTAAACTAATATTGTATCTTCACAGCAATATCTCCTTTTAAAAATTTCTATTTGAGAGACTGTTGCAGAAAAATTAGACAACATAAAATAATTCAACTACATAAAAAAGTGCTTATGGAAAACTGGACTAAAAACACAAACATGAACTGACAACAAATATTTTGAAGCAATTCTACTGTTGCTTTCTTTGTTGCTGCACTTGTTTTGTGAATGGGGGCAGGGAAGGCCTCTTTTTCTCTCATCCTGTATTTCTAAGGGTGTTATATTTTTCAGAATGTGGATTAAGAAAAACATTGGCCAAAACCATGTAAGTAGATAGAAACTAGAAAGAACTAGCAGTACAAATGGTTGCAAATGAATTGCAAGCGACTTTACCCACAGGTTTAGAATTCTGCAGAAAAAAAAAGTTTTCAAGTCATCCCATACATTAGGAAAGTAACTCTGAGCACCATTTTCTTTAAAATTCAGTATCACATCATGATACAGAAGTTTAGCCTGGAAGGGACCTGAACGTCATCTAGTCTAATCTCCTGATAAACATATAGCTAACTTCAAAGTTAGATCAGTTTGCACAGGGTATCGTATAGTCAACTGTGAAAATTTCCAAAGATGAAGACTCAGCAGCCTCCCTAAGCAACCTGTTAAAATGTCATTGTGAATGTTTTTTTTCCTTCTATCAAACTGAAATGCCCCTTGTTGCAAGCTGTGATTATTGCTACCCTTCCTTGGTTATATCAGTGCATCACTGAGAAGAGTTTGGCTCCATCTTCTCTATCATACCCCTATACAACAGACTACAACCCCAGACCATGTATCAGAACATACCACTTTTAGAGAAAAATTCATAACTCAACAACTGTACACAAGTAACAATCAGCTCATAGAATGTTTGTTTGCCCAATAATTAATGATTTGCCCTGCAAAAAAACTCTCCCCTTACTTTGTCCATAGACTTCTTATATTTCACGTAAGAATCCTCTTATATTAATCCATAGTTAATTCTCGTAAGAATAGAAAAGTGAAGTTCCACATTAAAAACAAAGAGTCCTGACAATCCAGAAAAGTTTAGCAGTTCTCAGTAAAGTATCCCATATGGCTGAAATAATGCCACAGATAAATACCTAGTATCTCTAAAAATGTTGAGCTTTAAAGGAAAGAAAGATTTAAATAAGCATGAAGCTTCTTCAGAGGAAAGCCTCCACAGATACTTCACCACCCAATGCCACGATATTGTTACAACACGCATTCACATTATCCACAGTTAGTAATAAAGGAGCCAAAAGAAAACTATTCCCAGTCCTGACATCTATCGATATTCTAAACAAAGAATGTAAGTATATGAGTTTGGTTTCTTGTGTGGAGTTTTAAGAATATCAAAAATTAAATTAACTCTATCTCATAGCCAAAGATCTTGCAGAATAGAAGTTCATCTTCTATTAACTGACAGTTAACATCATCAATAAAACGAATGTAAAGCCTAACACAGAAAATTCCATACATTTAAGAACACTGAAGTATTCAGTATTGTCCTTCCTGCGTTTCTGGTAACTTCACAGACCCTGCTCTTCAATGCTGCATTTTACAAATTGCATCTTCCAAATAAAGGAAGTGGATTGAATTGTTGTGTCATTTGTATTGCTTTCTGTGCAACAGGGTAATTGGTTATTCAGTACAGTGGAATTTCGTAAGCGTAGGCAGTAGGTAAATTCAAAACTGAATTTGAATCCACTTAATTTTAACACATGCACAGTATCATGATGACTACAGAAGGAAGAAAAACTGGTGCTACTTGTCAAGTGATCATTTAAGTGGCATGTTTTACAAGTGGGACAGCTTTTACAACAATATTATTCAAAGTATGAACACAAAAACACATCAAAAACAAAGGATCATTGCTTTACTATGCCCAGCCAAGCAAGATGGTCATCAGACAAGCAGCCTTTTGTCTTCACCCAATTATTCTCATCTCAGTGACAAGAAACAGAATGTGAAACTTTGAGTTCCGTTATTCCTAAGCCAGGTACACACACAGATAATGGATAACACCATCTGCTGCAAGCTAATTCAGTGTGATGCTAAATACTTAACCAAACTACTTCTCCAAAACCTATGTTATATATTGAACAGGGAACAATAGCTGATGATTTTTCCTGCTAATTAGTATTTTAAAAATTCCAAAGCTGCAAACCCATAAAATGTTGTTACAACTAAATTTACAAGAGTAAATTTTTCACAGTGAACCTAATTCATTGATTTCACAGTTGATAACAGGCAATTTGCAACCTCTACATTGTATCAAAATAATGCTGTCTATCTAATTCCAGACACTGGGCCCAGAATCCCATGCCACTTTCTATAGGCAACATTAATTAGCTCTACTATCTATTTAGGTGGTTAATATTTCTTAAATATAAACATGATAAATAATTTTTTAAAATATAAACAAATTGAAATCTCACAAACTTAATTAAGGAAGCTAATACACTCGCCATTTTGAGATGGGAAATTTCAAGGTCTGTTACCATCTTCTGTTTCCCCACTGAATCCAAATATTTCAAGGAATCTTCCACAGGGCAGGGAGGGGGTGGATGGGATGATTAAAAAAGAAAAATAATCTCATTTTCTTTTAATTCCCATGTCTCACACAAAGTTCTCTCACTTTATGGAGAATATTCTAACTACCAAATGATTGCTCAATTTCAAGCACAACAATAACCCTTTCAGATTCCTGCAAACCACTATACTGTTTGATTATAGCTACCTTTTAACGACAATCCCTAGTGTGATTAGAGTAATCTCTGTGACTACTAATATTGTTATTTCTAACTTTTCTGATAATTTTCAGCAAAAGTACGGCTAATAATAATATGTGCTCTTCTAATTTAAGCACAGCTGTCTCCCCACCTCTCAGGGAATTTTTACACATTACTCCTACTTTTCACACTAAAAGTTTGCACTTCACCATAAGTTTCTATATCTGTTATTTTTCCTAGACATAGAACATAACTTGGAAACATATCAGTTCTGTCAATGGTATGCCTAGCTTGTGCAAAGGTAGCAAGACTCTTCCACTCATGCTGAACTCTGCATCACCTGGCCAGATTTTGACCAGTCTTTGTCAGCTGCTGATCACACTGAAAGTTCTATTAATGCTACCCCAGAAGACCCTGTCAGGATGTAGTTGAGTCTTTTAACCCCATTACTATTTCCTCTGCTACTGGGATTCCAAATCTGAAAAACTTCACATGTAATCATGTTTTAAAGACTTCCACATCCCCCACCATGTAACTATCTAACTTCATTTTTTCACTTCATAAAGGAAGATGAGCAGCTATTGGCACGTATTCTACACTGGCAAATCCATAAAAACAGGTTCTAGCCATTGCAATCGAGAGGTAACAGTAAAGTTGCCCATGGCAAAAATTTTAGGCAATCTGGAGATCAGACTTCTTGCCATCCTGTATCCACTGAACTCCTGAAAAGAGAATTTGTGAATCTAAATCACCTGCTGTATTTGGACTTTTACCATAGATCCCTTTCACCCTACTCCTCTTACAACTTAAATAAACTGCCAAGTCCAGCCTCAGTCTCCTAATCCACCTAATTTTGGCAGTCTAAGGAATGAAACAAAAGTTAATCTATGCCTAAATACTGCAGAAAGCTTCAAATTCCATAAAGACTGCTACAGCAGTCAGATTTACCTGCTGCCTACAAATTCTCATCAGGACTCTAAGGCAGAACGGTTGTCTTCTCACAATTCAGAGAAAACACACCACATATGCTGCTTCTTAATAAAGTATTTTTCAGTTCTCCATAAGCCTAATATGGCCGTCTTGAAGAACTACATGCATACCGAGTAAAATTAAAAAACATGCATTACTACTGTATGTGCCAAGGTATTTGGTTTCACTAAGGAAGTACTTGTCAACTCAGTTTAAATTTTTTAAGAGCGGACAAGATCCTTACTATCTGTATCCTAAGATTCAACTCATCCTCCATTATTTTTGAAGAAAATATTACACTAATATCACATTAACACAAGATACATTTTACTGATACAGGAACAGCATTAGCATAAATTGTTGCACATGAGTGCACTATTTCTTCAAAAGATTAAGAGCTCAGTGTTTAATGATTTTACTCATTTGGAAGTGTAAACAAATATCTGTAAACTAGAAAAGCATTTATCATCATCAACTCATAACTTCTTCAAAATACTCAAAAAGTTTTCTTAGCTTCTATCCATTGTGTCTAAGGACTTCAGGGTTTAAGTAAATGCCTCTTCTACTTGGAATTTTACCATATGCAGTAAGCTTTTCTTTAAATAGCACTTTTAAAATTCCTATGAATCTAAAACAATTTTTATGCAATCATTGTTTTAGTTAAATTTGCCCTATCACCTGATGACATTTTGAAATTACCTACCTTTACACCCATTTTTAACAAAGATATCGTTCTTATGGCTGAGAAGAATTTCTTAGTATGTCTAATTCTACCAAAGCAGCAATTTAAAATATATGTAATCAATTCAAAACATAGATTCACATTACTGCAATAGGTGGTGTTTACCTTCGCTGTCTAAACGCAAGAGATCCACTATACAAGAAAAGCAGGTAAACATAAAGCAATATCCTAAGAACCAGCAGCTGACCAATTTACCACTTTCTCAGTTTAAATACATGATGTTGCATCGGTCCTTGTCTTTTGTATGGGTATACAAATAACCAGTAGTGTTTCACAGAACTATCGGTTACAAAATTTTCAATCTAAATTTGGATAACTAGAAACCGCCAGAACCAAACTAAGCATAACTTTTATATATCTTTCTAACGATTTTATGTTCTCTTCACAGATATTTTGAAAAAAATAAGGTTTTATGATCAAAGGGAAAACATTTTTCTCATCTACTTTAAGATACACGTATACCATAATCTATATGTACAACATTAAACCTGCTTGTCTTTCTATTAAGGCTGTTCAATCAAAAATCTAAGATTATGGAGAAAGGACAGAAGCAGCTTCCTATTTAGGAAGCACCTTTAACATTGAATCTTATCTCCTACTGGGCCTACTGAGTCAACATTAGAGACTATGACTCTGATTCAAAAAAGCAATTAAATGCATGATTAATACAAAACACATTAGGCAGTCCCAAAGGACAACTGAACCCAAGAAAATTATTTCAAAGATGCCTTACAGAAGTTCCTTCAAATAGTCTTGGGGTTCCCAACTCATTAAACTTCTCATATCGAATCATTACAACCCTTTTCTGTTGAACTCAAATAAGCCTTATGTACTTAATAGTTTTTTCCTTTAAAATAAAAGAATGCATTACTGCGATGCTCTTTACATTACAAGTCTCACATATTTCACAGCATTCTCAGTTCAAAAAAAAAAAAAAAAAACCCAAACAAACCCACTATCTTAGCTTTTCAGTAAAGCTTACCACTGTGAAGCAATTGTACCCCATCTGTTTGGTTTAGCCAGCTGAAACAAACAGATAAATGAAATCATCTTTCATAAAAATTTAAACTTGCCATGACTTTGGCTCCCCAAAATGGAGATAATTAATACTGTAGAGATCCATGTCTTCAGTGTGCCACGCAAATGTTGTTTTCCACATGCCAAAATATAGATACGGTGTATTTACACCCTCAATAGAAATTCCACAGTCTTCTCCTACAACATCCAATATTGTATTAAGATGGGCAATATTCCATTCCTCAATGCCCTGAAAGAGATACATAATAAATGTATTAATAAATTTATAAAGTAATGCAATTTTATATAATAGTCTCAGTCAAAAGATACACACCTGATCTAGCCCTTCAAAACACTGTAGATTAATACAAAATTTAGCACTTTCTCTTGAACTTAATAAGATTTAGATCAAGTTCTAAGTCTGAGATGGTCAGCGCAGGGAACATAAGGAAGTTCATATCTGCTTAACACTTAATACATCAGATCTAACATGGACTGAAACACCATACACAATAGAAATAATAGCTGCAGATAAAAATCTTTGATGAGTTAATAGCTGGAAGCTGCTAAGTTTCACTGGGCCTATCTATGCTTTTTAATTACTCACAAAGTAATACTAAATAGTATGAAAAATTATTTAAAAATTTAATTTACATTCATAAAGTTACCATTTCTCTGAAAAGTATACAAACTAAAACCATTACATCACTTCAGAGGTATTTCTAACTATAATGAAAGAAATATACCACTATTGATTTCATGGGATTTAAGCTGTTTCCTTATATTATTGCCTATAAAATTTGTATTTTAAAAGCTATTCAGAAAGCCACGTATGTAGTTTTTGTTGTATTTCAGATTCATCCACAAAGTGCAATTCTAATTTCAGGTAATACAGCATGTAAGAGTCAGTATAACCAAGATGAAAGCTACAAAACTGAAGAGAAAGAGATTAGACTTGATTATAACACCAATTATTATCACCTCCAGGGAAGACATTAGCTGGTGTTCAAGCAGTTGGGGGGGGGGGGGGATCAAAACTATTACAAACCCAATTCAGGCATGTTTCTTTATTGGGAAGAGAGCCTCTAAACATGCTCTTAACCATGACCTGTTCCATGCCCCTATCACTGAACTATACATGGTTCTGTTAATCTTACTCAAATTTGCAGAATGAATTGATGGAAGACTGCAGTCCTGATGCAGCTGATTAAGACTAAGAAACATGGTCACGCTCAATAGTTGGGCAGGTGGCGAACTAAGAACACAAGTTAAAGCAAGAAGTAATGAACATTTAATATTCTCAGTTTTCATTTCCTTGTTTTTTGAGATTTTACGTCAAGCATGTTACATACGCAGCAACTAAAATTGATAAACAAGATGGTAAATTCTGTATGAAGTTCAAACTTCTTTTGACTGCCTGCTATGGCTACTTCGTTTAGTAAGAAAAACTACTTGTAAGTTATCTGGGACTTATACAAAGAAATAAAGGACTTTTACAGAATTATTTCATTCAAGAAAGCAATTTATGTGGTTTTTTTTTAAATGGAAGCTTTGGCTTTGATACATTTGCGTGACATAAAGACACTTGAAATTAAAAAAAAAAAAATTATAATGACCATTATCAAAGAAAAAAAAACACCAATATGAACACAAATAGTAGATGCTGATAAAATTTGCACCTTTCAAATCTAAAAATCATAATCATCAGCAAGGTAGTAGATCTGTAAAATAGAAAATTTTTTGAAGAAATAACTTTACCTGATTATTCCTCAAATTAATTTACAGATTTTTTTTAAATCACATAAAATTTATCTTTGTTCACAATTGCACACAGTCAATTCAGAGAAAATTAATACAGCAAAATAGGAGCAATGACTCAACCATGTAGGCATAGAGACACAGGGTTAGAAGACAACAATAAATATACCAGATAAAAATCAACTGTTAATCTAGGCAGTATATTCTTTCAGACAGTGGCCAAAAGCAGACAAGAAACAGTGTAAGCAAAGCAGTACTCCTCCAGAATACCCTTCCAGCCTGTAGCAGTTTTCAGATTGAAGTTTTCTCTAGACAGAGTTGTTATCCTTCTACTTATCAGTACCCTGTGGGCTTTTTACCAATTCATTCGTCCATTCACCTTCTTTAATCCATATAATCTTTTAGCAACCACAACATCCTGAAATCTTACTCTTCTCTTACTAAGAATTAAGTGATAGTTAAGAGAATAATTATTTTTTTTAACAACACACCTCACCTTTTCACCCTCTGTTAAGTCAAGTCACAACTAGTCACCAAGCAAACTGCTAGTTGTTTGTCCCCAGAACAAATCGTCCCAAGGAGAACAATCATAGGAGGAAAAATTTGTTTCAAAATATCAAACATCCAAAATACGCAATCTACAACCTCTACACTCAAGATGTATGAGCTAGTTCCATTTCCTAAAGACTATTTTGGAGAAGTAGTCTTAGGTCAAAAGGAAATGTTCACTGAAGCTGGTCGAAATACTAAAATCACACTGATACATTTTAACTCTTCCTATGTTCCTTGAACTTAAAAAAAAAATCAGTTTTATATTTATTCCTAGACTGTTACAATTAATTATTACAAATTATTATTAAAGCTGTTAGTTTCCCACACAAATATATAGATCTTTAATATTACAAAACATTAAGTAAAATGCTTACATGAATTTTTAAGTAAAATATCAATTCTAACTTTTCCACTTTTCCAATAGTTATGTAACTGTTTTTAAGATTTACAATTGCAATGCACTCTAAAAAGATCACAGGAGCTGTAAAAGAGCAGCTGAACAGGTCAATACATAATACTACCTCTCAAAATTAAAGTATATGTTAGCAGGTTATGCTATATTTAATAACCGTTATTAGAACAGCTGCACACACATTACTTGACCATGAGGTGTAGCTGGTAGTTTCTTACAAATACAAAACCCAGTTAGACACTATAATCTACTCAATATTATGTAATATCTAATATTTATTCTGCTTAGAATATCAAAATAATATCACAACACTATAACAATTACAAGGCAATGTGTAAAGAAAGTTTTTCTAATTTATCCACATTTTTGATGGCAAATTCTTTAAACAATAGCTATCATCTCTGACAACTGCAACACAAAATCCAAGATCAGGAAAAAAGCTGAAAAATTACATGGTTTTCTTTCTTTACTATAACAAAGAAATACAGGCTTGAAACTTTTTACCCTCTATGGTTGTTGCTATGCACATTAGCCTCATCTTGTATTTCTTCAGAGAAACATTGTAAGGTACATCATAGTTTACATAGAAGACCATTATTACGATCTTCACTAATCTTGTAGATGATTCAAACTTACTGTAAATTACTATCAAGAGTTTTTATGACTCTTAACAGCCCCTGCACCAGCTCTTAATGCAATGTGAAGATAAAATGGGACACGTGAGAAGCAGCTCTCAAATATCTGAACACTTGCACAGTTTAGAAGAAGCTGACCCATTCTTTTCTCAAAGACACAAAGGAAAATGGAGTTTTCCTTATATTGGTAAAAAGCGAAGCTCAAAGTTGTAAGAAGTGACCTCTTTGCAGATAAGAATAAAACAGGGTCCAAATGAAGTTATTTTTTACTCATTTCCTTTTTTTAAAGTAATTACAACAGTGACATGATACTGTCCTTTGCACTTTACTTAAACACATCAGTCAACAGTGTGATGTATTCTATTTTTATGAACATAATTTCTGTATGTATATGTTAATACACACAATCCTTTTTCAGTGTCTAATTTCTCCTGTGATTATCTCATGGATTCATTTCAATATTAACCTGGCAAACAAGACATCTGGTCTACAACTAGGATTAAAAAGCCCCTATGACTGACTGTAACAGCTCAAATAATAAAGAGTAAAAAAAACTAATTAAGAGGCAGAGTGAAAAGGAGTAGGAGAAACATACAGAAAAAAATTGTGCTTGATCACCAACTCCTCTCTCCACACACCCACTCGCACCAATGAATATAATAAAAAAGCCTGCCAGATTTTTATGGCTTCTTCAAAGTGCATAAAATACAGACAGAAAAATGCTATGAACAGAATCTCTGCACCATAAACACACAGATTAGGAAATACAAACAATCTCCCTCATTTGGCCTGTTTTTTTCCTTCTTGGTATCTTTTCAGATATAACCATGCAGCACCTTTTTGAAGGGTGGGGAAAAAAAAAAAACCAACAAACAAACAAAAAAACACAGAAGCAAGAAGATTCTCTTTGGAGATGAACACTAGAACCAAACACGTAAGTGAAAGAATGCTCAGATTGATCTGAACTATGAGAAGATCATGGAGAAAGGATGTCTCACATAACCATGTGCTAAAGCACGCAAAATGTTCTATATCTAGAAAAAATTATGAGTCCATGTCCCCTCATTAAGCTACCCAGCAACATCCAGTACATACCGTAAAGAACGACATACAAGATTATGGTAGTCAGTTTGCAAAAGACAATCTGTAGGACTATCTAAGGAAGGATGGAGAAATCCACAATCTCTCTGGGCAACCTGAGCCAGGGCTCAGTCACCCCCACAGCGAAAAAGTGTTTCCTGAAGTTCAGGAGGACCCTCCCGTGTTTCAGTTTGTGCCCATTGCCTCTGGTTCTGTCACTGGGTACTGCTGATAAAAGCCTGAGTCTACCCTTTTTGTACCCTTCCTGCAGGTATTTATAGACATTGATAAGGTCCCCCTGAGCCTGCTCTTCCGTAGGCTGAACATCCCAGCTCTCTCAGCCCTCCCACATATAACAGATCCTCCAGTCCCTTCAACATCTTAGTGGCCTTTCGTTTAACTCTCTCCAGTAGCTCTGTACCTCCGGGGAGAGATGGAGAGCCCAGAACTGGGGACAACACTTCAGGTGTGGCCTCAGCAGTGCTGAATAAAAGGGAAGGATCATCTCCTTCGACTTACTCGCAGCTTTCCTCCTAATGCAGCACAGGACACCGTTAGCCACCTTTGCTGCATTGGCACATTGCTGACTCACGCTCAACTTGGTATCCCTCAGGATCCTCAAAGATTTTTCTGGAAAACAGCTTTCCAGCCTGCCAGCCCACAGCAGATACCCCATATACCCAAGATTTTTTCCTTGGCAGGTGCAGCACTTTGCATCTTCCTTCTCAAACTTCATGAGGTTCCTGTCAACCTGTATCTCTAGCCTCTCAAGGTCCCTCTGCATGTCAACATGACCCACTAGCATATCAGCCGATCCTCTCAGCTTTTATCATCTGCAAACTCTGCCCCATCATCCAAATCATTCATGAAGATCTCAAACAGGACTGGACCTGGTATTGATACTCGGGTACACTTAGAAG
Source organism: Vanellus vanellus (assembly GCF_965231255.1). Lineage (NCBI taxonomy): Eukaryota > Metazoa > Chordata > Aves > Charadriiformes > Charadriidae > Vanellus > Vanellus vanellus. Next base: position 56,795,900 of record NC_138908.1, read on the forward strand.
TCTTTCTTTTTGCCTTCAACATCTCTCAGATTCAATTCCAGGTAGGCTTTGACATTCCCAATTGTATTTCTGCATACTTGGACAGTGTCTCTATATTTCTCCCAGGTTACATGTCCCTGTTTCTACCTCCTGTGCATTTTTTGTTTATGCTTGAGTTTTGTTGACAAGTTTATTGGTCATCCATGCAGGTCCCTGGCATTTTTGCCTGACTTGCTGCTAATTGGGATGGACCGCTCTTGAGCTTAGAGGAGGTGAATACCAAACAGCTTTCCTGTGCCTTTCTTCCCTCCAGGGCCTTATACCACAGGACTCTACCACTGAAGAAACCAAAGTCTGCTATTCTGAAAGCCAGGGTTGTGGTCCTGCTTTCTGTTTTGACACCTGCTCTTAAAATCCTGAACCCCACCATCTCATGGTGATTACATCCAAGGCTACCTTCAACCTTCAGATCCACAACAAGTCCTTCCTCGTCTGTGAACAAGGTCCCACAGACCACTTTGGTCAGGAAGCAGCCATTGATGCTCTCCGGAGACTCTTGGATTGTTTATGCCCTGATGTTATCCTGCAGCCTTAGGTTAAGTTACAATTCAGATGCCATGACTAACTTATTTCATGGTCAAATCCAAATTCTGCGTATAATGTCAAGGGGCTGCTTTAAAATCAAGTTAGCTGCTTTGTCAAGGGATACAGCAGGAAACGAATACATCTGTTGCTAGAGCTAATATTACATGAAAGATGTACCTATAATTTAGCAAAAATAACCAACTGTTGGCTTACAAACTCCACTGAATCAACCACTCTTGTATGACTAATCAAATATGCTGTCCACAGGTTAGACATGGGAGAAGGCAGGCATTAGGAGCTGTTTTATCAGGAGGAATTAAACTGCGAGAAGGAAAGGGGAAGTGATATCTTCAAGATCGGAGCTGAAGAGGAGTGGTGAGAGAGGCAAGACAATATTTATACATGCTTCTTCCAAACCTTGGCTTTTGCCTACTGAACAGCAGATTCCATTGACAGCACTGAAGTTAGATGTGTTTTATGACCCACTATAAACATCAAATCATCCACTTTTCTTTGGAAGTTCTTTTGAAACCAGGAAGAATTTTTTCCCCTAGTTGTATCAAACTCCTACATGGACTGATCTAACGTCTTCCCCATATGTCTATACAAATACAATTTCAAATTAATTTTAAAAAAAAAAAAGAAAGAAAAAGGAAGAAACAGAAAAAGTTAATGTGAGCTCCCAATATCTCATACAACAAGGAATCAACTGGTGGCCTCAGTGATTGGTGGTTTGATTTAAACAAGTTGCAAGTAGCATGGAAGTGGAAGGTCTAACGGTAGTTCACCAGAACAGAGACTACACAAAAAAGTAGGTTATTCGCACTCTTCAATTTACTTACAGGTACAACTGCCAGGTAAGTTAATAAAAAGTCAATAAAGTTATATCAGAAACAAAATAACTCTCTTCCTTCCCCTTCCTGACGCAAACAGTAACTTCTTGCAACTGTTTCACAGGCTAGTCATTCACAGTCTAAGCTGGCTCAAACTGGCATTAAAATAACACTGCGACACAAGGAAGACAGCTGTCTTGAAATAACATAATAAAAAATAAATAATCACTTCTCAATTAAACTTCCTCAACAATCATAACTCTTAAGGTGTTCATAATGCAGTCATGACTCAGTAACAACTGCAGCTAGTGAGACACTGTAAACTCTTTCAGGAATATTAATTTTCACTCAGGTCCAGATGACCTTATAGCAACAAAAAGACAGAACCTTGTACAGGTATCTGATAATGTTTATAATCCTAACATAAATAACTATCCTTACAACCTGTTCCTTAGTGCAGTGCTTTTTCTTGAGTCACCTACATTGTCCTTCTCCTATAAAGCACTGTAATTAAATGTAACAGCAATTAAAAAGCACAGAGCACAGAATAATATTTCAAGCAAACATTCAACTATCTTAAATTTATTTTCTATAAAGCTGTGTACAGAACACTTGTTCTCACAGGTTATTTTCTTATTCATAAACATTTAATCTGTCTTTATGGTTATTCAATGGTTTTGAAGACATTACAAATACACAACAGAGACTCTGGAATAATCCAAATATCGCAAGGGTAAACTTTGAATCATTGATGGTAGCTGTCAAATTTCAAAGCATGCATTTGTTAGTTGTGGATTTTTGCTGTTCCATATAACACAGGCTTTATAACTTTGCCCCATTTTCCAAACCCATCAGAATCTGTCATCCTCTGATCTAAGAAAAGCAAAAAATACTACAGTCTGTGATATCTCTCGCACAATGCCTGGAAGGTGCTGGATTCCACAAATAACAATATTGTTTCTTAAATAATCTAAATTGTAAAAATTAAAGCTTCATTATGCTTCAGATACAGATGTTTCAATGTAAAATTTAACATCACCATGTGGAAAAGAAAATGTAATTGGTAAACTTTTAAACTAAAGAATAAGTACTTGCAGAACAGCAGCATTTCTCACTAATTTTGATGGCCCAAGTACACATATACATCACACTAAGTTTCTGGTGTTTTTTTTACATGGAATTCTGCCAGATACTCACCTTTCTTTATTAAATTCAACATCTATAACACACCATTTTCTATAAAATACATTTTGTAAAAAGCAAGAATTTGGGTTTGTTTATTGCAAACAGGCTGTTATGACAAATTAATCCAACATGTTGCCCAACATGTCGTCTATAGCTGTATTCATCTCCTTTCCCCGAATAATGGCCATCCTGAAGCAAACTGATTTAAGACATAAGAACAACCTCTAATTCCAAACAGTCAAAAAAAATCCTGTCTTAGCACGATCTTCAAGTGTAAGACACTAAAAACATTAGCTGTGCAAGTACACCACCTGCTGGCCAAAATTTAACTTCGGCAAAATATTCTACAAGAAAACATTTTGATCAGTGGCATCCATAACTTTCTCACCAACAGTTTGGTACCAGGCGGGTTTTTTTGCCTTCTTTTCCTCTACACCCCACTGGGCTATACCCTGTGACATGGCTGTCACATTAACTAACTACTCTGTCTGTTCACACTTTCCTCAGTGTCTATTCCTTTCACTAATATTTCTCTTTGTTATTTATCTTTGAATAATACCCATTTAATCATAGCCATGAAGGTTTTTTTATTCTACCTATTACTGTCTTCCCCACTCCTTTATTCCCCTCTCCGCGCAACTTTCAGTGCTTTGTTTCCTCTTCCTATGCACCTAACATCCAAGTTAAGATTGCTGAATGCTGCTTTCCTCACTTCGTTCTTTGCTTTTTTGACCCCCCTTCCTCAACCTCCCAATCTAATGAGAGTGCAATTCTACGAGAAGGAAATCTTTGATCTTCTCTTTGACCAGTCAGCACTTCAAAATGGGATATTACTGCATTCTTATTTCTTTGGAAATGCTGCTCATGCAACAGTAACCCTAAGATACTGAAGACCAAAGCAAACGCATTCAAAACAAAGTGTACGCTTGTAAAAAGCTACACCAGAATGCATTATCTGCCAACATTAAAGAAAAAAAGAATCATAGAAGAAAAAGAAAAAAGGCAAGCTTTTATTTCTTGAAAAGAAAAACTGCTTTCCTGTGCCCCATTTTGGTATTCATAAAGCAACAACCATCTAGAATGTCTCTTCACCAAAACACCCCAAATCAGAATCTTCAATGATTTTCTAAATCCTTTTTATACAGTTATTTGGACACACAATAGAATTTGTACTTGCTCCTTTCTCTAAACCATAGACTATCAGAAATTTATAGCTATATTTCAAAGATCACATAACCTAGTGCAAAAAATTGAATTGCCTTAAGCCATCTTGACTGACCGTATTTATCTTTGGACAGAGTCTTCAAGTAATTTGTCTTCTGTGAAGAAATATGAAATATTAGCAGAGCCTCAAACCATCTGCCACAGGGAAATTCCACTTTTTTTTTTTTAAATGATTGGAGAAGGCAGTTACACAGAACATGAAATAACTCAAGAACTCCACACATGGTAGATTCTTTTGGAGAAAAGTTTGCCCCATTTTTTTTAAATCTTCAAATCTTTTTTGAAATGCTGACACTTCTTCTGTTAGTCTCATTACTTAAATAATTCTTTCAAAATCTAGTTCCTATAGCTACTTACATAGCGTAATTGATATCAATGGATAGTCTGTAATTGGATAATGAGATCTGTGTTGAGCCCCTTTTTATCTGTGGAGATCTTGGCAAGTGACCAGCAAAACTCATTTCCTTAGGAAGTTTGCATTTCATCTGTTTTAATGCAGAGGTATACAATAATTGTAAGCACATTTCCAGGAAACTGCAGGCATTCCAAGCACATATAAAGTAGAGCTATCAATTTTGCTCAGTGAAAGAGAGAGAAGTAAAGGATTTAATATTTTAATCTTAAAGAGTTACTTAAAGTATCACTAAATTTCCACAGAGGTACACATATAACACACATACTAAAATGTTAATAAACAAGTAAATAAATAGGAAGGAATCTCAAAGTTCTGGAGAGTTCAAAGTGAAGAAATGGAAGAGTCTTATGATCAGGAAGTGTAGCAATATCCTACTGTCTAAGGACAGAACTGGCTAACTCTTGCAGATGTAGAGTCAATTTCAACCTTGCTTGGAGTCTTTAAAGTGAGTAACACAAAGATTTCAAAAGAAAGACAGATTCTCAGTCACAAAGCAAGAATGTATCCTCTAAGTACAGTACCCTTTAAAAGAGGGCTGGAAGAGATAAACTTCATAAAAAGCTATGCGTACTTCATCATAAATGCTCCCATTGATATCTGCTCCGTAAATTGGTGCCACAAAAGTCAAGTTCTTCCAGTATTTACGCTCCAGATCTTCATAATCTACGTATCTTGGTGTGCAGTACCTGTGAAAGAAGAGGTAGGCAAAGGTTCAGCATAGTCTTTCAACAACCACCTTCACAATGGACTATATTCTGATAGAATTCAGTTTGCAGAATCAGAAGCTAAGAGATCACTTTATTTCAAATTCACTGAAATAGAGGAATTATTAGTTATCTTGAATTCTTAGTTTCATGATTCACCATAGCATGTAACCTGCTACCTGACAGCTACAGTAACGTAAGTCATACACCTACCCATACAACATTTTCAGTCTCCAGCAGCTGAATAGCACATCTACTGACTGGCCTCAGGCTGAGGCCCTCCCCTTTGTTTCTTCATAAAAGAGACGCACATGGAAAAGCCACTTAATTGACAAGTATTTATTATTTTCCTGCCTCGCTACCAGCTCTGCAAAGACTGGTCCTACACAAAGGTATGTCCCGCAAAAGCCTGTCTCAGAACAACGCAAATGTACTAATTCTGCCAAGTAGCAGCCCTGCCAGGCAAAAACAGTACTTTTCTCTCTTCTTCCTTCCCCAGAAAAACCTTTTCAGGAAAGGTATAACGTTTCAAACACTTGCTACCAAGAACTAAGTAGACCAGGTACATTTACATCATTCGATAACACAAAACAGAGACAAGCAAGTTAGCAAAACACACCTTAACCAAATCCTTCTCAGCAACAGAGTTGTTTCAATTATTTCTCATGATCAGAAATCAGACTGCATTTCTGCTTGACACTGAGTAATCTGAATACATAAACTCAGTTACCATAACACAAGTATCTTGATTACAGGATACAGATATGCCGTTATTCCACAGAGGTCAAGGTGGAGAAGAACCTTGGTTAAATGGTGAATTGCAAATGCTTAAACAAATAAAAGATGCAATGCATTAGACTGAGAACATGCAATCCTTTTAATGGCAACTATGATTTAAATTAGATGTTCACAGCCCTTCTCTCTTTCCCAAAGGAAATTGATAATATCACAATACTCAAGGAAAGAGTCTTTGACAGAGCAGTCGTCTTCATTAAGGAACAAAATTATTTTTACAGGAGAATTGGGGCTCTCAGCTACTTAATTGTTTAAGAAATATGCATTAAGAGTGTCATAGGAGGTTATATGGCACATTTTCTCAAAAGCAGTGACAAATATTTAGAAAGACCCACAACTAGTAATACGTAAGAAGCCCTCCCAACTGTTCTTAACTTTACCTATGAAATGAAGTCGTAAACTGATCTCAGTAAAACATGAAAACCGAAATCAGAAACACTTCCAAAATATCTTCCATGATTAAGAATATAATAAACTTAATATCATGATACGTGTTATAACCTTCACAGTATCTCTGTATTATCAAACTATTTTGAGAAATGAGTTTCTCGTTTTATCATGGGTTAATCAAGTGTAAACTTTAAACATATATGAACAGGCATCACAGAAAATTACATCAGATACCATACAGGTTTCATACTTTATTCTCCCCTCTAACAGTTACCAAAGAAATAATTTTAAGAACGACGAAGTAGGTTCCCATTCCCGCTTACAAGAGGAAGAAAACTGTGTGATAACAACAACTTTTCTCAAGTAATATAGGGGCAGAAACACACTGATACTTTTTAATTGAAAAAAGGAGATAAGTTTTGCACTTTTACAAAGGCACGGATATTATGGAATATCTGCTGAGGAGCCTCTCTAGAAGCTTTTCATGCCCTAGTTTTTTTACGATCTTGACAACAGTTTCTCTTCTTACCTCTTAATTTCTTAATTTAACTTACTAGAAAATTTTCCTTCAAACTAGGGCAGTGTTACCTTCCTTCATTATATTCAAGTATCTTTTCTCTCTAGGATCCTTTAACTCATCTTCCAGAAGGTATTTCCAGTCAATTTTGAGGAAATCACAGAATCACAGAATCATCAGAGTTGGAAGGGACCTCTAGAGATCATCTAGTCCAACTCCCCTGCTAAAGCAGGATTGCCTAGAGCACATTACTCAGGACTGCATCCAGGCGGGTCTTGAAAATCTCCAGGGAAGGGGACTCCACAGCCTCCCTGGGCAGCCTGTGCCAGTGCTCTGTCACCCTCACCGTAAAGAACTGTTTCCGTGTATTTGAACGGAACGTCCTGTGTTCTAACTTGTGCCCATTGCCCCTCGTCCTGTCACTTGGAACCATTGAAAAGAGCCTGGCTCCATCCTCCTTCAATCCACCCTTTAGATACTTGTATGCCATAATAAGGTCTCCCCTCAGCCTTCTCTTCTCCAGGCTAAAGAGTCCCAGCTCTCTCAGCCTTTCCTCATAAGGCAGATGTTCCAAGCCCTTAATCATCTTAGTTGCCCTTCGCTGGACTCGCTCCAGCAGTTCCCTGTCCCTCTTGAACTGGGGAGCCCAAAACTGGACACAGTATTCTAGTTGTGGCCTCACCAGTGCAGAGTAGAGGGGGAGAATGACCTCCCTCGACCTACTGGCCACACTCTTACCTATGCAGCCCAGGATTCCATTGGCCTTTTTGGCGACAAGGGCACATTGCTGGGCCATGGATAATTTACTGTCTACCACGACCCCCAGATCCTTCTCCTCCGAGCTGCTTCCCAGCAGGTCCGCCCCTAACCTGTACTGGTGCCTAGCATTCTTCCTCCCCAGGTGCAGGACCTTGCACTTGGTTTTGTTGAAGCTCATTAGGTTCTTCTCTGCCCAGCTCTCCAGCCTGTCCAGGTCACGCTGGATGGCAGCACGGCCCTCTGGGGTGTCAGCCACCCCACCCAGTTTGGTATCATCAGCAAACTTGCTGAGGATACACTCTGTCCCCTCATCCAGGTCATTAATGAATATATTGAACAAAATTGGACCAAGTATTGACCCCTGGGGGACACCACTGGTTACAGGCCTCCAACTAGACTCTGTGCCGCTGATCACAACCCTCTGAGTTCTGTCCCGCAGCCAACTCTCAATCCACCTCACTGTCACCTCATCTAGCCCATACTTCCTCAGCTTCCTAATGAGGATGTCATGGGAGACAGTGTCAAAAGCCTTGCTAAAGTCAAGGTACATGACATCCACAACTTTCCCCTCATCCAGCCAACCAGTTATAACATCATAGAAAGCTATCAGATTGGTCAAGCATGATTTACTTTACCCTTGGTAAATCCGTGTTGACCACTTCCAATAACTTCCTGTTCCTCGACGTGTTTGGAGATGACATCCAGAATGAGTCGCTCCATTACCTTCCCAGGGACAGAGGTGAGACTAACCGCTCTGTAGTTCCCTGGGTCCTCCTTCTTGCCTTTTTTGAAGATTGGACTGATGTCGGCCTTCCTCCAGTCCTCAGGCACCTCTCCTGTTCTCCATGACCGTTCAAAGACGATGGAGAGTGGTCTAGCAATAACATCCGCCAGCTCTCTCAGCACTCGCGGATGCATGCCATCAGGGCCCATGGACTTGTGAATGTCCAGCTTGGCCAAGTGGTCTCTGATAGAGATATATACTGAAGTAGAATTTATTTTTTTTTTATGTGGCCAAAAGGGGAAGAATTCCTTCTACCACTTCCCTCTTCTTGGAAAGCCCATCAATCTGAAACTTTTTAGTATAGTGCCTAGCCCTTCGTAGACTTCTTTCCCATCCCTTAATATCCAACTTGCCATAGCCGGAACACAGATATTCACTAGGAGGAGCTAAGTTCTCTGAAATTAATGCAAAAATTTCTGGGCAAGTTAAAAAAGATGTTGAGTTTTTTCAGAACTACACGATAATAGGCCATTCCAGTATCTAGGCCAAAAAAAAAAAAAACAGAACCATTACCATTAATAAACATACCCAAACTACAATGCAGATATAAGTCTGTCTCATCTTCATGATTTTCAACATAAGCGCTTGTTAGAATCATAGAATCATTTTGGTTGAAAGAGACCTTTAAGATCATCAAATCCAACCATTAACCTAACACTACCAAGTTACCACTAAACCATGACCATCAGCGGTACAGCTACACATCTTTTAAATACCTCCACGATGGTGACTCCACCACTTCCCTGGGCAGCCTGTTCCAATGCTTGATAACCCTTTCAGTGAAGAAATTTTTCCTAATATCCATCCTAAACCTCCCCTGGCACAACTTGAGGTAGTTTCCTCTTGTCCTGTCACCCGTTACTTGGAAGAAGAGACTGACCCCCACCTCACTACAGCCTCCTTTGTTGTTGTAGAGTGTGAAACATAAAGAAAAAAAGGTAGACAGAAAGCATCATGTCTCGGGTTTTTCAGATGCTTGCTTGCTGCCGTGGTACCAGACACTTTCAACAACAGAAACATAAACAAGATTCATATTGTAGTATCCTTCCACAACTCAGGAGACAGGAAAACCTCTACTGAGTAAGTGACAAAATCACCAGCTGCCCAGCACAATTCAGAGAAACCACAAATAAATATTTGTCTTCCCAAGCAAGATCCTCCCATATACATACTTGTCACTGTTGGCCAGCTGCTTGAACTCTTTCACTGTCATTGGCTTTTTTTGAATGTTGTACTGTGTGAAGAGCCCCGACTGTCCAGTGACCATCTGCTGAATTGGAGCAGGAATCACCAGATCTTCAATATCATTATAATGTTTTCTTGGCTTCCACTCCTTCGGTGGGATAACCTTTAAATTCAGAAATAAAAACCAGGACATCAACAGTTGCAATACCAATTCAAAACTTTCTGGGGAAAAAAAAAAAAAAAAAAAAAAAAAAAAAATCAAAAGAACCACTCAAATATGCCCCCATGATCAAATGAGCGCTTGCTTACCAGCTGTTTCACAATAACTAACTAACCATGCAAATGCTCCAAGATAATGCAGAAACCAATTCAAAACAGGCATAGTATCACCTCAGTTTACAAGCACCAACTCACTAATCTACAGCAATTCAATCATGTGCAACCATGCAAATGTGTGCATGTATAATAACAGACAAATAATTTATAATCAGAGCCTTATAATTCACAAAGACTTCATACTCCACGATAAAAAATTATTATCCTCATTTAAAAAAAAAAATAGATTCCTACAAAAGATTGACAGTACCTTGTCCAAACGTTATTTGGTGTAAACAGTATGAATAACTTCATTTCTTAACAAAAAATGAAAAAAATACACCTATTTTAGAGACCTTTAGATTTTAGTCTGCTTAACTTACTCCCCATAAAACTGCAGGGTACAACTCTATTACAGGAAGAGTTTGCACTAATAGAGATATACTACTTTTTATGCTAGCATGATTTAAACATTATAATTAAAGCTATGCACAGATTAACCAATTGTAAAGTTAATACTTTTATTTCAAATACCACAGAATTGCCCAAAGTCTACGAAAACTCCCCAGCAGATTCTAAAGCGTTAGTAATAAAGTCATTAGGAATTTCAAAGAAGCTTGTAGTCATAGAATCACAGAATCATTCTGGCTGGAAAAGACCTTTAAGACCATCAAGTCCAACCATTACCAAACTCTACCAGGCCCACTTCTAAACCAAGTCCCTGAGCACCATATCCAGACAGCTTTTAAATGCATCCAAGGACAGCGATTCAATCACTTCCCTGGGCAGCCTGTTCCAGTCTTTAATAACCCTTTCAGTGTAGAAGTTTTTCCTAATGTCTAACCTCAACCTCCCCTGGCACAACTTGACTTCTGAGAAGAGACCAACGCCCATCACCCTTTCAGGTAGTTGTAGAGAGCAGTAAGGTCTCCCCGCAGCCTCCCTTTCTTCAGACTATGCAACCCCAAGTCCCCCAGCCGCTCCTCATAAGATATTCTCAAGACCCTTCACTAGCTTCATGGTCCTTCTCTGGACCCTCTCCAGCACCTCAGTGTCCTTCTTATACTGCAGCACCCAAAACTGTATACAGTCCTCATGTTGCAGCCTCACCAGTGCTGAGTACAGTGGAACAGTCACTTCTCTAGCCCTGCTGGCCACACTACTCCTGAGGCAGGCCAGGATGCCGTTGACCTTCTTGGCCACCTGGGCACACTGCTGGCTCCTGTTCAGCCGGATGTCAATCAGCTCTCCCAGGTCCTTTTCTGACAGGCAGCTTTTCAGCCACCCCTCCCCCAGCCTGTAGAGTTGCATGGGGTAGTTGTGGCCCAAGTGCAGGACCTGGTACTGGGCCTTCCTGAAGCTCATTCTATTGGCCTCAGCCCATCAATCCACCCTGACCAGGTCCCTCTGAAGAGCCCTCCTACCCTCAGGCAGATCAACACTCCTACCTAACTTGGTGTTGTCTGCAAACTTACTGAGGGTGCTCTCAATCCCCTCATCAAGATCATCAATATTGATATTATACCTGTGTTCTTTAAAAGGGTGTGTAACTTTGACCATTCCTTGCATATATTATCAGAAAACATTCCAGATTTGAAATTGCAACAGTTTTAAACCACAGTTTTTGTTTTGGTTTTGAACGTTTTCTTGCCCAAAGGCTCAATGATAAGTTCTTTGTTTCACTCATTATATTCAGTCTTTTCCATGGTGCTCAAATCAAATTTTCACAAGTATTGGCTTGAGAACATTTAAAGCAACATATAACAAAGTAGGATGGCTTTCAGAAACATGGATTTACCACGTGTAAATTACGTTACTTGAATAATTAATTCACACCTGAAAGGTAGCCTTCACACTAGGCCAGCTAGGCTGTTCCTCTAAAAAGCATTTCAGGATTCCACACAATATTGTCCATTAGAGATTTTGCTTATACATCACTCCAAGGAAGTAAGAAATTCTAAAAAATAATACAGATAGATCCCGAGATCATTTTCTGCCTTTGGAAAACAATCACAAATGGGCAAATGGTAATGCTAATGTACTCAAATAGTCCATCCCTCAAAGAAATCTCATCAAGACCATTCATGCTAGCTAGCACATACCAAAACAGAAACACCAAGCTGAAAAAAAGTTATCAGATAGTAACATACTTCCACACCTAATGTTTTTATTTTAAATATGATCAGTCATTTTTGTCCAGTTTTTACACAGATGAAACTCACTCTTTTCCTTTTTTCCTTCTCAGCTTCCATGGAACTTGAGTTGTACAGGGACTACTTAGCAAGTTTTAATGTTGTTCGCTTTTAGAGGAAAAAAAAAAAAAATCGAATCATTTTGTGATTCGTACTTCTTCCACGCAAGTCTTAAATTATATGCACATAAAGAAAATACAAAATGTTGGTTTGGAAGCAGAGAAGTCATGCATTCAGAATATATGCATAGAAATCAAATATGTGCACAGAGATTTCCATTTTCATGATTATTAAGCATGAACTTGTAGGTTTGGCTCAAATATATGAATACTGAAAAGCAAAATTTGCATTATCTTATTTAATTCAAGGTCAGTGTGTTTTAAGCAATAAAAATATTTTTGTGAATACAGGTTCAAAATATCCCCTTCCCGGTAACTGGAGCATGTTTATTATTGTTGTAATTAGACTACTGGTTAGAGAAGTGAATTTTGTGACGACTGATATGCTAGGCATCATTTTAAAAGAAAATAAAAAAAATAGTCCCTGTGCCAAAGAGTTTGCTTTTTCTAACAAAGGTCAGGGTAAGGACTGAAGTTAAAACATCATGTCCAAAGCGACACACAGCTAGTCAATATCAGAGTTGGAAATAATCACGAAGTCTCTTGAGTTTTTACCACTCACCTGTCCCAGTGAAGCCTCCTCACGTTCCCTTTAGTAAAACTAACCCCTTCAAAGTTGGGCAAGTTAGGATTATTCCATGGAAGCAACCCAAATCAAATTCATCAGCCAAGCTGTTCAATGTTCAAATATAAAAAAGGAAAACCTGAGGCAAGGCTTTCTCATTTATTTATCTATATATGTATCTCAAACATCCTAAGCATATTAACACTGTCTAGTGTTATTTAACATGGTATATATTCAGTTTCAGATAGGGATTTCTTGGTTATAAACTACCACTCAGTCTCCTCCATGAAGGCTGCACATTAGTACAACCGAGGTTATTTCAGAGCGCTATCAAGGCATAAACTCCTGTTAAATCCTCTTTCACATACTGGTAATCTCCTGTTCTACATTTGATTCTGAATGGCACTAGCTACTATTTCTGCATAGTTACTTCTGCCCCAACTCTTCTGAAAATTGTTTCTTGTACTTGCCAACATCTGTTTTCAGTACCATGTTCCAAAATTACTTTTCTACGTGCCAATGTGACTGCAAATTAATTTAACCATTTCACTCTATATAAATGCAGTTTGAGTCTCCAAAACACTTCTTATTCGAGTAAAGAGTAAAAAAAAAAAAAAAAATTCTATCAGCATGCCTCTTTTTTCATTTGTTCTGTTGCTTTCATTCCTTGTTTTCCTTTTGAAGCATAGGATCCTCTGTAACAGAGGATGTACAGGTGGTGGTGGCATGGCTGTTACCACGGGCTGCGGAGTGGATGGTGCAGGCAGGGCCATGGCTTTGGCTGGAATGGGCAGCAGTGGGATGGCTCCTGCCGGTACCGGCGGTGCAGCCTGTGCCACTACAGTGGCGGGGGGCAACCGGTGCCAGAGCAGCAGCTGGTGGTGTAGCCTTTCCCGGGGGGCTGCGGAGTTACCTGTGCTGTTGCGGGGGCAACGGGGCTGGTGCCGGTCCAGGTGGGGGAAGCAGCGCCAGGGGTGTGAGTGGCCGCGGTGCATGTTACCCTGTGGCTACGCCTGCACCAATGCTTTGTGAGAAACCACCCCTGCACCACGCTCAAGAACACCGACCGCAAAATCACGATCTTAAGAAAGTAACAACCCTCACTGAAACAGCCCAAAAGGTTTCCATCTCACCCCTCCGATGATGTTCACACCAAAGTGAACCAAAGGGCAAAGTAAACTTTCCCCAGGTAAAACCGAAAGTGTCATTAGTAACGGAATCCATCATGCGATGCCCAACATATGCAGGTAGAGCTGTTATCCAACTAATCGTATGATACAGCTGAATTGCAAACACACCAAAACAGCACATTTAAACCTTCAGATAAATACAAAAAGAGTAAATAAACTGTGCAATGCATTTGGCAGGTTGAACAGAGCTGACTCAATTAACTGCAAACAAAGGTCTCTAAAGGCACGATATAACATTTCATGTAAGAATGACATGACATGAGCTGTCTGTTCTGATCTCTGAGCAAGTGGGAATTCAAACTATTCAGGCAATTGATCACAGCTCTGGTCCAGCCCTGCTTGAGCCCCATGTTTGGCACCAATAAATCTGTCGAGGTTTGGGCCAGATTGGCCACTCAGGTGCAACAACAGATGCTCTCCCCTACCTCTCCAAAGAGAAAGGTAGAAGAGAGAGAGACTTACAGGTTTAGAAGGAGCTAAACTACTTTAATGAAATATTAATAATAAAATAAAAAGAAAATAATTACATATATACAAAACCATATCAAGCTCCCAGGATGACAATCATGACACCAGCTGGCACTGGGGAAGTCCCAGACTGGATTCAGTGACCTACGGGAACTGGATTCTGGATCTGCATTCAGGATCAGGATCAAAGGCAGATGAACAGACAGAGTCCTCCTCAGATGTCAGCCATTGAAGAAAGAAGCTGACCCTTTGATCCCTCAGCTTTTATACTGAGCATGAGGCAGATGGGATGGAATACCCTGTTGGTCAGTTTTGGGTCACCTGTCCTGTCCGCTCCTCCCCACAGGTGGGACCCCTCTACGCTTTTCTGCTTCCGACCCTCCAACGGGGCAAATAACAGAGTTGGCTGTCCTTGGGTGTCATAGCAGTAAGTATAAGCAAGAGCCTCTCTGCACACCATGCCTGGGCATCAGCTATAAACAATTGGTCTCAACACTCTGAGAGTGAACAGTGACTGCACAATATACTGTTAATTTCTGTAGTTAGAAGAGGCCCAGCTAAGAAGCAAAGTTACTGAACAAAATTGGTCCTGTTTTACCTCAAACCAGGACAGAGCAACTAATCTATCAGTGTACCTCTTTTTTCATTTCTTCTAGTGCTTTCATTCCTTATTTTCCTTTTTAAGTATAGGATCCTCTGTAACAATAAGACTAAAATACATTATCTATGCCCAAAACTCATTCCAGACTTTCAAAAGCCTAATGGAAATTTTTTAGCCAATTTGGTCTAGAGATGCCACAGTATATTATCTGCTCTGCAAACGATTTAATGTTGTTCGCCTAGTACCTTAATCACTTGTTTCAGGCATAGTATTTGGAGGTTTTTGGTTGGTTGTTTTTTTTTTTTTTTTTTTAAACATTTCATTCCCTGCATTTCCCACACACACACAATATGTGCAAGCCTTATAGTCATTTTATCCCCATTTATATATACTTACTCTTCTGCACAGGTAAGAGGTCTTCTCTCCTTACACTTTCACATTTAATCCAAAGTGTTGGGTATGCCTACTCTACTTCAGACCTCTGTTCAGAGGTTAAATTACTGTTTCTGCATATGCATGTAGCTCCTCTGGTAGTCTTTATTTGCATTCATACTTGAGTCTGTACCTCCTAGACTGAATACAAATTAGGTCCTCTGTAAGTTCACTTTATATTACTAGCAAAGCAGCAAAAAATATTTTATCATTGTTCTTTTGAATCCAATTTCCAAAACTCAGAACATGTCCCTTAAACTTTCACAGTATGATTTATTGACTTGGTAAGGTATGTTTTGAAAACACTTAATTGGTTTATTTTTTATATATAAATATAATTTATTGAGATATATCAAAAATAGTGAAAATCAGAATATGAAAAGTCTCAAGACAACCAAGTAACATGTAGTAACTAACTGACAGGATGAAAACAGCTAGAGATTCTTTAGCTGCTATTCTAGTATCAAGCGGATGAAGGGGAAAGCAGACCTACACGGTATGATTAGAAGGGACCTTCCTCAGTCCCAGTACAACTGAAACAAAACTCATGTAATTAATCATTTTAAAAACATTTTGTTATGCTTCCTTGTATCATAGACATTATTCCGAGTGTTCTGTAAACCCAGGTCAGCCAGGTATCCCACAGGTATATAAACACAGATACATAAAGAGATTTTTTGTGCTCTTGGGACTATGATATTTTAGCAATCTGTACATGGAGAAGAGCTTCCCAAACAGTTTTGAAATGTGATAGATGGAATGGGAATTAAATCCTAGGCATATGGCCAAAAAATGGAGACATACACATTTTCAATCATACAAGCACAGCGATATTAACTTCAAACAAGCCAAATTACACTATACAGAATTTCAGAAATGCCTGGCTACATGACCAAATTCTGGCCTTATCGGATATGTTCAGTTTTAATGACTTCAACAGAAACAGTATGAAGCTCTTAGTGCCATGGGAGTAGCAACAAACTCTGTCGGGGAAAGGGGTGAGGGGGGAAGTGAGGCAGGGGGGCGAGGGGGAATATAGGGCAACATTGGGAGTACGGATATGAAGAGGACAGCAATATTACAGAAATTTTTAATTATACAATAAAGGCAAAAACTGTTTCATATTCTTTTCATTCACATTCTTTCCTAATGTTACTATGCCCATTGCTCTCCTCTGGACGTCCTCAATGGCTCTGCTCTTTTCTCCTATGCTGGCTGCACCTGGAGATTTAATTACAGAATCAAAGAATGGTAGGGATTGGAAGGGGCCTTTGGAGACCATCTAGTCCAACCACCCTGCCAAAGCAAGTTCACCTACAGCAGGGTGCACAGGAATGCATCCAGGTGGATTTTTAATATCTCCAGAGAAGGAGACTCCACAACCTCTACGGGCAGCCTGTTTCAGTGGTCTGCCACTCTCAAAGGAAAGAAGTCTTTCCTCATGTTTAGATGGAACTCCCCATGTTCCAGTTTGTGTCTGTTGCCCCTTGTCCTGTTGCTAGGCACCACTGAAAAGAGTCTGGCCCCATCCTCCTGACACCCACCCTTTAGATATTTATAAGTATGGATGAGATCCCCTCTCAGTCTTCTCTTCTCCAGGCTAAACAGACCCAGGTTTCTCACCCTTTCCTCATAAGAGAAATGCTCCAGTCCCTTGATAATCTTCATAGCCCTCTCTCCAATGGTTCCTTGTCTGTCTTGAACTGGGGAGCCCAGAACTGGACACAGCTCTCCAGATGTGGCCCCACCAGGGCAGACCAGAGGGGGAGGACGACCTCCCTTGACCTGCTGGCCACACTCTTCTTGATGCACCCCGGGATACCACTGGCCTTCTTAGCCACAAGGGCACATTGCTGACTGATGGTCAACTTGTTGTCCACCAGGACACTGCTGCATGGCAGGAAAGGAACCACAATCAGAATGAAGATTAAGTACCAAAACAGAATGATAACTGAAGCCATGCTCACGCCTCAAAAAATCTGAAGAATATCTCCAATATGACAAATTCATTATCTTTTTACACCTCCTACTGGCTGAAATTTTGCCAACAAGACATGGAGGAGTCTCCTTCTCCAGATATCCTAAAGCTCACACACACAAATGACTAGTACACTGGGCTCAAACCATAACATTTTTCAGTCCCACAGTTAATCTTAAATACACCAGCAGCCTCATAGTAGCACTTAGGGCCATGTATCAGGAAGCCACTGACCAGTGATGCCTGTTGCTTCAATCCCTGACAGAAAAGAAGTACAAAATAACCTGGAGAGCAACTGAAGCTTTTAATTATTATGAATGTCTCAGAAATAAGTACAGAAGTTTGCATAGACTTTTTAAGGATTACAGTATTATATTTGATGATACACATCCTGAGAATTGTCAAAGAGATAAACAGATACACAGTTTTTAAAGGAAAATTAAATGTAAGGTTTTGGTTGGGTTTTTGTGGGTTGGTTTTTGTTTTGGTTGTTTTGTTGTTTTTTTTTTTTCAAATTATGAAGCTTCTGGTTTTGAATACTATCAAATGAAAAGATTAGTTGCAGCCTAGGACAGACATAGCCATCACAAATACTCTTCTCTTTACAAAAAACTAGTTCATTTTTTGTTTGTTTGTTTGTTTTTTCCCCAACCATATTACACATTAATCCTGGCTCATATAATAGCTTCCTCATATAGACAGAGAAAGTAAGGAGTACAATTCATGCATACCTGTCTTTGTTTTATACACAACATACCAAAGAAAGCAAGCACATTATATATGAATAAACAAATTGAAATGGAAGAAAATCAGTATCATCACAGTGCCTCGTCATAAGGTCGTTCTATGTCTTTGGCTGGATCCCCATGAAACACGATTAGAAACTACCGACAGTTGAAATAAAGCTATTTATATAAACAATATGAAAATAAGAATTTTTTTAATGTTGAGTCCATCTATGTAATCCACAGAGTGATACATAGCTAGAATCTCATGTCCACATAGACGTTAAGGGCATAAATCTGTTGAGCAACAGATGTCATTATGATGAATTTGTTGTTAAATTTACCATTCAAGATGAGAGGAGAACAATAGTTCATCCCCAAACAAACAGGTTCCATAATATAGTTGAATATGTGAAAAATTCAGCTCAGGCTTTCCTCCGTTGTCTATTTATCACATTTCTACTCCTGTTTGCAGCAAAGAGTTTGAGAATATGACCTATACGTACTTCACCCTCAGAAATAAACGGAGTAATTACAGAGTTTTCGAAGTGTGAGGGGTTCAGTTTTGCTTTGTTTACAGAAAGCAGGCAGGAGGGAGTGGGCAGGGGGAAACCAAGAATTGCAGGTTTTGTTTCTCTTCTCTCCATTTTTAAATGTCTTGACTTTGCAAAATCAGCTTAAAAACCCTGTGATGGAGACAGCTATTCCCACTGACTACTTACTAAGCTAGGATTTCTAGACCTGCACTGTGTCCTGCTGGTTTGAAAAGTGGCAAAACAGATAAGGCATAAATACTATATGATGTAACACTAAATTACATCAGACTTACTCTCTGACAATGACTCTCCGTTAGGGCAGGAACACCTGTTGTAAGATCCCGGATATAGCATTGTTCAAAGGGCAATGCAATTGCAGTTAGTGCACCTCCAATTATCATTAACAAAACTGTAACACAATCACCATTAAAAAGAAAACCATTTCCATTCAAACAGTGCCTCACTATCTTCATGCATAGACCCATTGACTGTACAGGATTATTTACTCCACTGAAGTCATACACAACCTTAAAAGACTGAGTTCAACATCTGATAGACAAGGACTTTCCAATTTATACTACGAACTCCTTATTTTGTTCTGATTTGCCAAAAACTAGTTCAAATCTGACTTAAGAAGAGATCCTCTTTTGCTATTGTAAACATGAACAATTGACAGAGAGAAAACAGTATACATCATCTTCATTAGTTTGCATGAAACATCAGAGACACCAAAAAGCTCCTTCTTAAAACAGTAACAGATCAGTCTCTATACACTGAAAATCATTTGGAAAAAATGTTAAATACTAAAAAGGTCAGTTTTGCAATCAACAAAATACAAATATTGGGGAAACAGGTATTAGGAACAATTTTCTTTCTATATTATAGATGTTTACCTTTGCAACTCCAGCCCTATGAGCCCCTTGTGATTCCATGTATGCTAAGTATTTGTTGAACTCCCTGAATTCATCCATCGAAGGTCTAAAAGTCATGATTTTGCAGCTTGGGTTTGGAGGACTATCTGAGATGACAGCAGCCATTGTGGGTCACTTTCAATCCAGCTTTAAAAAAAAAAAAAAAAGAAATAAAAGTAACATACACTGAAGAGAATAATCTGTAGAACAATTTCTGAGATTTGACATACATGTTTCAAACAGGAAAAAAGCTTCCAAAATCCTCTGCCCATGACAGTATAAAAGGCATAAAGCAAATATTTAGTTTTCCTCCTTACTCCTTTAGGAATACTCAGCCCTTACCCAACACGAACACTATCATGAGTGACATTTATACAGTCCAGTCCATACCTCTGTTTTTATGGCACGTTTCCTCAAGTTAACCTTTAACACTGTACTAGCATCTTACTGTGTTGATCCATCTGCAGGTTGCTGCATTTCTCTGTCTAGAGATTTACATCACACATGCACAATCTAGAGTAAAAAGCTACACACTTCATAAAATACCACTGTTTCCATTTTGCATAAGCAGAAAATTGATTACTTACTTCACACTCACACTACAAACACAGGAAAAGAGCACCTGGATTTCCTAACTCTCACATCAGCAGTTTCACAACAGAACTATATTAACACTCATTCTCTGAAACACCTTCAACAGAAACAAAGCATTCAAGTGATGCACAAAGACAATCGGTGTCTCCCCTTATTTCCCTTTCTACGCTAAGGACGGCTAAAAACAAAGTCATATTTCTGTTTCATACCAAGATACAGTAATCATGAAAAAACTAATCTTCATGCAACCAGCAGATATATTTTAGCTTCAGCAGGTATTGAAATTGCCAACCATACATCGCCATGTGCCATCTATTGTTCACAAAATTCTTCCTTAATCTTACAAAAAGCTGATCCCAGAATACAAATAACTCAACTGTGACTAGCTTTTTAGTGGTTTTGATTTCCTGAGTATATAGTTTCACTTATTTCTCATTTTCTCCATCTGCAAAATGCATGCAACCATGTTTTTTATGCAACACACTGTCACCATAAGTTTTGCTTGTATGTGAGTCTATTAGCCACTCATTTCATTAGCTTCATGTCCCTTCCAGCTTGGTACGAATCACTGCACAGGAAAGCTGTATGTGGAAGATGCCTTTATGTCTTTTCATGGTTCTCTCCTACTGGTACTCCAA
This sequence comes from Vanellus vanellus, assembly GCF_965231255.1. NCBI lineage: Eukaryota > Metazoa > Chordata > Aves > Charadriiformes > Charadriidae > Vanellus > Vanellus vanellus. The sequence continues at coordinate 56,816,519 of NC_138908.1, forward strand.
AATTTAGCCTGCTTTTTGTGTCCTTATTTTTCTTCTCATTTTGCCTCCCCACTTCACCAAGCACACCACTCTCCATTGTTAGCACTTAAGATGTGGGAAACCTCGGCTGGTCCGAGGGATCAGAATGCAAGTTTAACATTAACCTTGAGCAGATATCCGTGTACCCTTGAAGAGACTGGGGAGTCCTGAGAAGAGCTAAGTAAAAAGATAAGGGTTGGCAAACATCCTGGCTTTGACCAGAGCATGAACAGCGCGTGATGTGAGAGCGTATTGGGCAATACTAGAATGCTAGAATATATGCATAGATAAGCACCTGGGTAAAAGAATATAAAAAAGCACTGCTTGTTAAATAAAGAAATTGGATTGCTGCAACTTGATGTCCAGTGTCGTGTCTGTCCCAACAACGACAACTGGTGACCCCGACGTGATGCTAAGGAAGAAGACGACTGAAAATAGTCGTGGGGACGGAGCCCAGTGAAGCTGAGGACAGCGGGCAGAGCTGTTAATGGATCCGGATCATATTTAAGAAGACACCTGTAGTAGGTGAGCCACTGGGGACATGGGAGGGAAGTTAACTAAGGAGGAGCAGACTATACTCTCCACATGGACGCTGTTGTTGAAACAGCAAGGTGTAATCCTCCCTGAAGTGACTTTGCGAAAAATGCTATTGTGGGGAAAAGAACAGGGAGTAGAAGTAACATTGGTTACAGCATTTAGTATAACGCAATGGTCAAAGCTAGGGCAGACTTTATTTGAGGAAGCTACACACGGCTCAAAAACGGCTGTTGAGTTGTTAACTACGTGGCGACTTTCATTAGAGACATTAAAGAACTTTAAGGAGCAGAGAGATTTAGCAAAAGGGAGTTAACAGCCGTCCGCAGCCCCTGCGCCGTTTGTCTCTAAACCTCATGTTGACGATTTAAAGGGGCAGGAGATTGCTGCTCGGGAAAATAAAGGACTGCTCCCGATGAACACAAAAGATAAACAATATAAATATGTATTACCTCACGACCAAGTTGCAAGTGAAGGTGCTAACCGATCGGGATTTGTATTGCATAAAGACCAAATCAAAAGCAGTGAAGAGGTCCAAAAGACCTCTCCGGAGGAGGTGCTCATCCCTTGTGAGCCTCCTAATCCACCGTTTCCTTATCCACCTTTGCCCCCTGAATCGGACAATGAGGAGGAAAGCAATTTGATCGACTTGGGCAATTCTCCTCCAGTTTCTGTCCCTTCTGCCCTGCTTCCCCCTTGTCCTTCTCCAACTGATGTAAAATCGCAAATAGAACAAGGGGGTCCTCTCTGTTGTTCAAAGTATCCCCGAACTTGGGACTTACCACCAGTTCAAGTGACGGTTAAACCCCGAAACCCTGTCCGATTTTGGAGGGAGGTGAAGCAAAAAGCAATGGAATTGGGTGAATGGGACTTGTTGGAGAAAATACATGTTTCACTTTCTCACACCGAGTCTCCTAGTACTGAAATTGCCAAGCCTGCTGCTTTTCCTGTAGTAAAGAGGTACACAAGGTGCCCCTGGATGCTTGGGGACCAATTGGCAAAGGTTTAAGTGCCTTACTGATAGGAGGATCTAGTACCACCTTACAAGGCCTCATGGTACATGTTGGAGTGATTGATGCTGATTACACAGGACAAATATGTGCTATGGTAGCAACAGCTACACCACCTGTGACTATTGAGAAGGGAACTTGACTTGCTCAGTTAATCCCATTTCAAAATTGTGTTCCACGAATGAACAACGTTACATGTGGTAGTGGTGGTTTTGGCTCTACAGGAAATCCACAAGTCTATTGGGTGCAAAGAGTCACAGAAACGTGGTGGGAGGACATACACAAGTGGAGTGCTGTAATTGATGGCTACCAACTCTTCAAGAAGGATAGGCAAGGAAGGAGAGGTGGTGGGATGGCCCTCTATGTTAGGGGCAGTTTTGAATGTCTGGAACTTAACAGTGTGGATGACAACACTGAGTGTGTATGGATAAGAATTAAGGGGAAGGCCAATAAGGCAGACATCGTGATGGGAGTTTGTTATAGACCTCCTAATCAGGATGTAGAAGCTGATGAAGTATTCTATAAGCAGCTGGCAGAGGTCTCACGATCATCTGCCCTTGTTCTTGTGGGGGACTTGAACTTCCCAGATGTCTGCTGGAAATACAATGCAGCAGAGAGGGAACAGTCATGGAGGTTCCTGGAGTGTGTGGAAGACAACTTCCTAACACAGCTGGTGAAGGAACCAACTAGGGGAAGTGCACTACTGGACCTACTGTTTGTTAACAGAGAAGGTCTTGTGGGGGATGTAAAGGTTGGAGGTTGCCTTGGGCAGAGTGATCACGAAATGATAGAATTTTCAATTCTTGATCACGTAAGGCGGGGAGCCAGCAGAACTGCCACCTTGGATTTCCGAAGGGCAGACTTTAGCCTGTTTAGGAGCATGGTCGAGAGTGTCCCTTGGGAGGCAGTTTTGAAGAGCAAAGGTGCCCAGGAAGGCTGGGCATACTTCAAGCAGGTGCTCTTAAAAGCGCAGGAGAAGGCCATCCCCTTGTCTCGAAAAACGAGCAGACGGGGAAGACGACCAGTCTGGCTAAATAGAGAACTTTGGCTGGACCTCAGAAAAAAAGGAAAGTTTACATTCTCTGGAAAAGGGGGTTGGCAACTTATGAGGACTATCAAGATATAACAAAGCTATGTAGGGGGAAAATGAGAAGGGCCAAAGCTCAATCAGAACTCAGCTTGGCCACTGCAGTTAAAGACAATAAGAAAAGGTTCTTTGAATATATCAATAGAAAAAGGAAGACTAGGGAAAATGTAGGCCCACTGGTGAATGAGACAGGTGCCCTAGTGGTGGAGGACACAGAGAAGGCAGAGTTACTGAATGCCTTCTTTTCTTCGGTCTTCACTGCTAAAGCTGTCCCTCATGAATCCCACACTCTGAAGGCAAAGGGGAAGGTCTGGAGAGTGGAAGATTTTCCCTCGGTTGAGGAGGACCGTCTCAGAGACCACTTGGCCAAGCTGGACATTCACAAGTCCATGGGCCCTGATGGCATGCATCCGCGAGTGCTGAGAGAGCTGGCGGATGTTATTGCTAGACCACTCTCCGTCGTCTTTGAACGGTCGTGGAGAACAGGAGAGGTGCCTGAGGACTGGAGGAAGGCCGACATCAGTCCAATCTTCAAAAAAGGCAAGAAGGAGGACCCAGGGAACTACAGAGCGGTTAGTCTCACCTCTGTCCCTGGGAAGGTAATGGAGCGACTCATTCTGGATATCATCTCCAAATACGTTGAGGAACACGAAGTTATTGGAAGTGGTCAACATGGATTTACCAAGGGTAAATCATGCCTGACCAATCTGATAGCTTTCTGTGATGTTATAACTGGTTGGCTGGATGAGGGGAAAGTCGTGGATGTCATGTACCTTGACTTTAGCAAGGCTTTTGACACTGTCTCCCGTGACATCCTCATTAGGAAGCTGAGGAAGTATGGGCTAGATGAGGTGACAGTGAGATGGATTGAGAGTTGGCTGCGGGACAGAACTCAGAGGGTTGTGATCAGCGGCACAGAGTCTAGTTGGAGGCCTGTAACCAGTGGTGTCCCCCAGGGGTCAATACTTGGTCCAATTTTGTTTCATATATTCATTAATGACCTGGATGAGGGGATAGAGTGTATCCTCTGCAAGTTCCCTGATGATACCAAACTGGGTGGGGTGGCTGACACCCCAGAGGGCCGTGCTGCCATCCAGCGTGACCTGGACAGGCTGGAGAGCTGGGCAGAGAAGAACCTAATGAGCTTCAACAAAACCAAGTGCAAGGTCCTGCACCTGGGGAGGAAGAATGCTAGGCACCAGTACAGGTTAGGGGCGGACCTGCTGGGAAGTAGCTTGGAGGAGAAGGATCTGGGGGTTGTGGTAGATAGTAAATTATCCATGGCCCAGCAATGTGCCCTTGTCGCCAAAAAGGCCAATGGAATCCTGGGCTGCATAGGGAAGAGTGTGGCCAGTAGGTCGAGGGAGGTCATTCTCCCCCTCTACTCTGCACTGGTGAGGCCACAACTAGAATATTGTGTCCAGTTTTGGGCTCCCCAGTTCAAGAGGGACAGGGAACTGCTGGAGCGAGTCTCGCGAAGAGCTACTAAGATGATTAAGGGCTTGGAGCATCTGCCTTATGAGGAAAGGCTGAGAGAGCTGGGACTCTTTAGCCTGGAGAAGAGAAGGCTGAGGGGAGACCTTATTATGGCGTACAAGTATCTAAAGGGTGGGTTGAAGGAGGATGGAGCCAGGCTCTTTTCAATGGTTCCAAGTAACAGGACGAGGGGCAATGGGCACAAGTTAGAACACAGGACATTCCATTCAAATACACGGAAACAGTTCTTTACGGTGAGGGTGACAGAGCACTGGAACAGGCTGCCCAGGGAGGTTGTGGAGTCCCCTTCCCTGGAGATTTTCAAGACCCGCCTGGATGCAGTCCTGAGTAATGTGCTCTAGGCAATCCTGCTCTAGCAGGGGAGTTGGACTAGATGATCTCTAGAGGTCCCTTCCAACTCTGATGATTCTGTGATTCTGTGAGTATCTAATCAACGCCCACAAATGCATTGTGTTCTTGAACTTAATGATGCCGCCTCCAAGAAGATCCGGCTGACTGGATTATTAGACACTGGAGCAGATGTGACGATCATCTCTTTACGGGAGTGGCCTGTTGCTTGGCCATTAACCTCCAATGCCTTGGGAGTTGCAGGACTTGGAGGAGTTGCCAATAGTTCTAAGTGAACTAACCCTATTGTGATTGTAAACTCAGAAGGGCAAAGGGCTACAGTGCCGCCATATGTGACCTCAACTCCTTTAAACCTATGGGGAAGGGACTGCTTAGGCCAATGGGGAGTTCGCATAACTACGGATTTTTAGTCTGGGCCAGTGTATTGCAGGGTGTTTCTCAACCCACTTTAGCTCTAAAATGGCTAACAGAAAAACCTGTGTGGGTTGATCAGTGGCCCCTTGGCCAAGAGAAATTAACAGCCCTGCAGTCTCTGGTAACGGAACAACTTGTTGCAGGACACATAGATGCCTCACATAGCCCTTGGAATACCCCAGTATTTGTTATCAAAAAGAAATCAGGGAAATGGAGATTGTTGCATGATTTGAGAAAGATTAATGTCGTCATGGCAACAATGGGAGCACTACAACCGGGATTACCTTCGCCTACTATGATACCTATGGGGTGGGCAATTGTTGTAATAGATTTAAAACATTGGGTTTTTTTACCATCCCTCTGGCAGAACAAGACAAAGAAAAATTTGCATTTACTGTTCCGTCTGTGAATAACATGGAGCCTACCAAAAGGTGTCAGTGGAAAGTGTTGCCACAAGGTATGAAAAACTCACCTACAATTTGTCAATGGTCTGTAGCAAAAGCATTGACCATTTTCCTTCACGTCCACTGATTAAATTGGGCACACAAATAACCCTTGGCCAAAAAAAAAAAAAAAAAAATATCTCGGTCATAGAAACCCAGTGGAGGGCCCCACAGTGTTCACAGACAGGCCAGGAAAAACTGGAAAAGGTGCCATTGTCTGGAGAGAAGGAACACAATGGAGACATAAGATCCAACATCAAGAAGGTTCGCCCCAAGTCGTAGAACTACGAGCGATGACCATGGTGTTTCAGAGTTTCCCCGCTCAGTCAACATTGTGACAGATTCAGCTTATGTGGCCAGTCTGGTACAACATTTAGATAAAGCTGTTTTAGGTAATGCAACTAATGAATTACTGTTTGGTGTACTGAAACTGTTATGGATAACAATACAGAGGCGACAGCAGGAATATTATGTGATGCATATTAAAAGTCATACCCAGTTACCAGGATTTATTGTAGAAGGCAATGCACAAGCTAATGCTTTAGTGTCTGCAGTGGCCCTGGGAACTGTGCCCAATGTTAAATAGCAAGCGATAGCATCGCATAGTTTTTATCATCAGGGATATCGTGCTTTAAAACATCAGTTTAATCTTAGTATTACTGAGGCCTGCAATATTATTGCGGCCTGCCCCGATTGTCAAGATGAACACGTACCTGTATATTATGGCACCAATCCATGAGGATTACGCGCTTTACAGCTTTGGCAAACTGATGTCACACATATTACTGAATTCAGCGGTTTGAAGTATATACATGTATCAATCAATACCTTTTCTTCTGCCCTCGTAGCCACTGCTCACACTGGAGAATCAGCTCGAGATGTCTTATGCCATTGGCAGCGTGCATTTTCTGTTTTAGGTGTCCCACAACAGATCAAAACTGATAATGGTCCTGCTTATGTATCGCAAAAGGTAGCTTGTTTTTTACAACTCTGGGGCGTGACACATGTCACAGGCATCCCCCACTCACCCACGGGTCAGAGTATTGTTGAGCGTGCACACAGTACTCTAAAACGCCTTTTACAAAAACAAAAAGGGGGAATGATAGGGGAAACCCCTGAAGCACGATTAACTAAAGCTGTATATGCGTTAAACTTTTTGCAGCTTGCTGATGATACTCCTGCTGCGATGCCACCCCTTCTTTGGCACTTTGGCTCCCTTGTGACTGAGGAACGGGTGGGTCCTGGAGCAAAAGTGCTGCTGTGAGACCTAATAATCGTGGCATCCTTTTTAGTCCCCGGAGTGACATCAGCTAAAGCACTTGCTACATTTAACAAGCTTGGGTGTTGGCTGGCTAAGCAATCTAATGCTACATCTTCAGCTTTAAGTAGTTTACTACTAGATGTAGACTCAGACATGCCACACTGCAGAATCGAGCTGCAATAGATTTTTTGTTGCTGGCTCAAGGTCATGGTTGTCAAGATTTTTATGGGATGTGCTGCATGAACTTATCAGACCATTCTCAATCTATTTATGCACACACACAAGAGTTAATGGAACGAACAAAAAAGTTAAAGCAAGAGGATGGGTTCTTCTCTTTTGATCACCTTTTGCAAAACTAGGGACTCTCGGGATGGCTGGTTTCAATGGTCAAAGCAGGATTAATAATATTGTTGATAGTTGTAGTTGTGCTAATGATGGTGCCATGTCTCATCTCCCTACTGCAAAGGGCCCTGCAGCGGGTGATGGGGGCGGCATTTGTAGCACAAATACAAAAAGGGGGAATTGTGGGAAACCTCGGCTGGTCCGAGGGATCAGAATGCAAGTTTAACATTAACCTTGAGCAGATATCCGTGTACCCTTGAAGAGACTGGGGAGTCCTGAGAAGAGCTAAGTAAAAAGATAAGGGTTGGCAAACATCCTGGCTTTGACCAGAGCATGAACAGCGCATGATGTGAGAGCGTATTGGGCAATACTAGAATGCTAGAATATATGCATAGATAAGCACCTGGGTAAAAGAATATAAAAAAGCACTGCTTGTTAAATAAAGAAATTGGATTGCTGCAACTTGATGTCCAGTGTCGTGTCTGTCCCAACAACGACAAGTAAGATTTCTTTTTTCACACTCCCACCTTCAGAAACATCCTATTCTCCTTCCTACACTACTTTCCATCCCTGTTTGAACTGAAATTAACTAGATTTCTGCAACTCTCCCATTCTGAAAATCAGTGCCACTTTAATTTGGGGGTATTTTTGCATTTAAATTACCAAGTCTATATAGGCAAACATACCTTAACATGTACAACTGGGACAGCTTCCCTCAGCAGTAAACAGCCAGCTTGTATATAATACACGCCTCATTTATTCCCGTCCATTAAATTTCCACATATAATTTTGCTACCATGCCCAGCCCCAGGAAAATGAAAATTGGCTTTATGACCAAAGGTGAAGCCATGCTTTCCTTCATTGCAAAGTGCAATAGACAGTGTTTACTATTTATAATGCTTCACTAACAGTAAAGCCACGCCTGAAATATAATCAAATAGGATATTTGATTTCTCTGTATAAAAATCAGCTTTTTGGCTGTCATGGTTTGGGCTGGACTGGCCACTGAACGAATGACAGATGCTCTCTTTGTTGTCTCTCCCCTTCAGAAAGGGGAGAAAAGGAGAGGTAGAGAGAGAGAGACTCATGAGTTGAAAAGAAACTAAACTACTTTAATGAAATATTATTAATAAAATAATAAAAAGAAATTATAATAACATAATTAAATATATCAATATATACAAAACTGTATGGAGCTCCCAGGATGACGATCAGGTCTCTGTCAGGCACTGGGAAAGAACCAGACTGGATTCAGGGACAGATGGGAGCCAAACTCAGGAACCGTATTCAGGAACACACGGATCAGGATCAAAGGCAGACAAACAGACAGTCTTCCTCAGACTCCAGCCATTGAAGAAAGAGGCTGACCCTTTGGATCAACCTTTTTATCCTAGTTTTGTCTAGGGGCACAAAACATATGCAAGCATAGTGCCTGTATGTGTTCCTACAAACCTGATGCTCTGTCTTCCATAAGTTTCCGAATTAAATTTGTCTATGGTGAAGGGGTGTAAGTCTGAAAGACCCTTATGAAAAGGGGTAAGGTGACAAGAAAAATCCATATCCAAGTGGTTCAGCTATGAGAAAAGCTGCAGGATGATTTTGGCCAGTGTCTGATTTCAACCAACAGGTACACCAAACTAATTATCGCATAAATTAGTATCATAAAAATGCCTCTCAACCAAGACATCTCACCAAAACACACCAGTTTTAATACCTGAGCTGCTTTAAAAACACCAGTGTACCAAACAAACATGTAACTACCAAATGAACTGAATATACCCTAGCACTTAACCACAACAAATAAATTAGTTAATTTAAGGACTGTTAATCAAACTAATAAATAGCGATTAACTCATGCTAACTTCCACTTCCACACATGCCAGCATGCTTGCTTGGCTGCTAGGTTCCTAAAATCCTGTTTGCAAGTAAAGATACTAACTAGATTATTTTTTTAAGTCTGTGGAACTAAGACAAAGCTCAAGCATGTATCTGAATTGTACTGTGATAAACCTGAGTCTATATCACAAGCAGAATTAATAACTTCAACTAATGATGAAGACGTGTATAGCATTGGAAAGGCAGAATTTTTGCCCAGCTTCATTGGAGTGTGAAAAATACAAATCCTTTCTTTCACAGGATCTTTGTTCTGCCTGCTTCCATACATCTTAAGGTCCACGTCCCCATCAAATTACCACACAGACCAGCCAGCTCTGTTACTTTTGGTGGAAATAAACTGTTTGATCCATGCTCCTGTGTTACCCTTCTTCCTCAGTAAAAGACATCTTCTCATGGACTTATTGGGTAAAACAGCTCTTTGCACAATGTTTGGAAGAACACTCCTTGAGCAGATTCTATTATATAACCTCCATAGTTTAGGAGGCAGAAAGATCATAAAGGCTATGCAGTACTTGCTACACCAGAAGTCCAAATACTTATCAGATGATGCTATCCATTTTATGACTTCTTAGTAATTTAACACCTTTATAGCTATGACCTATCAGTTGAGACTTCTTAAATTCATTTCACAATTTTATTATTGCAGGAATATTCATTACAAATGTCAATCTAAAACAGTAAGCACCAGTACTAAATTACATGGTTTAAATTTACCACAAAATACAAGGCTATGCTACAAACCAACCAGAAAACATTGGCCTTCCAATTCAGTTCTATTACATTCTAACACACTATGCTATCATTTCAAGGACTTTGTGGAATTCAAGAGTCCTACATAATTTCTCCCACCAATTCCTACTCCTCCCTCTTTCTCACATGCAAAAATTCAGTTATACCCTACCAAACAAGAGAGCATAAAATATAGTCCAGTATAAGAGAGTTAAGAGGCCTTCAGAGGTTCTTTTGCAGACAAGAACATAACTACTAAGATTCCATTCTAAAGTAAAATCCACACTGCAATCATACTATCACTGTCTTAACTATTCCACTTAGGTGTATACGTAACTACCTATGTTGTGATATTACAGAGCTGTACAAGCTGAGCAATAAAACTTCCAGAGTTTTTGTCTACTACTACACAATGAAAATGTGCAACACTAGTAAATACAAAGTTATAGAAACAAGGGCACTATGTCCATTTAGGCTGCAAATTATAAAATGGAAAGACAATTAATATATGTAGAGGGATTTTTTTACAGTTATTTTAAATCCTTAATATCAACACTGTAAACAGCCATTTTCTGTCCCTCTTGCAAGGCAGTACTGCACGTTGACAAGGTTGTCCATGACTATCTAGGAAAGCAGACGGTAACATGGATAAATGAAAACACATACTCAACTCAAATTCATAATAGTACTTTGCATAACACTGAAAGAAAGAAGTTTTTTGGCTAATCACGGGAAAGCTTTGGTCAAACAAGCTCAGACTATGAGCCTGATCCAATAAACTGTAAAGACTGCCCATAAAGCTTTAATATCTTGGTGACCAACTACTTTGTCTATGTCTTGAAACATGTCTGATTAAACATCACAAAATTTAGATACAACGCAAGCACGTACCTTGTCCAAAATTGCCAGCTAAAGAGCCAATAACTGAGTTAAAGAATCTGATCCTCTTTTTAAGGAGTTTATAGTCATTTTGAGGCCCTGTCAAAAGACCTTCAAATCATCAGGCAAGAGTACATTAATGGTTAATTTGTCTTAATACAATAGAAGTGGAAACATGAGGCCAGCAAAGTTTAATCATCCACATCTATGTCAGTATGTGGCCTGAGAATCCTAATGAACCTAATTCAAAATGTCAAAGTACAACACTAGAAAAGCTCATATACTCACAGCAAGACAAAATCTCATTAACGCTACCAGCATTCACATAATCCAAGCTGCAAACGCATTTCACTAGTTATGATGACAGGGGGAAGTGCTTTCTAAACATCTAAATTCTGTAGCATTTAAACTGCATAGCTTGTACAAACATAAAAAAATTTGATAAGCATATTAACTACAAGAACAAAAAGGTGGTAAGAAAATACAAACTTCTCAGGGGCTGCCAAAGCAAAAGAAAAGAAAAGAAAACAACACAGAAAAGAGAGGAAGAAAGAAAAGAATAACTTTCTGCATGCTTTGACATTAGTAACTAAGGCCAGATATGGGAAGACTTAACTACCTACATCTACAGAGCAGAAGTACACCATATTACATGCTTGATTACACACTTTATTCTGCACGATTGTTTGATAAGTGCAGAATCTACAAGATTGTTTCTCCTATATCCTAAGAAAAGGAAAGGGCCTCTATACCCCACTGCAGTCAGAGTTATCTGTTAAACACCATTCTTCCATGTAGAATCCTCCATACGCTCACAAGAACACAGAATACGTTATCCCCAGAATTGGAAAATATCTTCCAAGTTTCATTTGTTCGATACCTAATATAGAAATCCAAACTAGCAATTGTGTTTAATCAAATTACAAGCAAGATACCGATTCACACAACTAGAATATATTCTCTTAAAACTGAATGAAACATACCAGAAAAGCAGCACGTATTAATTTGCAGTTGGTTAAAATGCACAAAAACCTTCAGTCTTTAGTACATGAAACCAACTTTTAGTATTCTCTCTCCGCATTAATACTAAGCTGCCTGATCTCCTCTGAATGCAGGCTTATTATCCACTTCTTGCTTCTAGTGTAAAATGAACTAACCAGTGCTTTGAGTTCCACCCCTCACCAGCAGGGAACCAAAACTTTCTGGTTTCAATCTACACAAGACTTGATACTTCTTCCAAAGATGCTTTGTTGGAGGCATCTCAACTGCCAAATGGTGTCCACTTTGGCCCCTCCACTGAAAGCACTGCTGAACAAGAAAGGATTAAAAACACTGTCTGCTATACTCTGCTCTGCTATAAAGAAAAAGATTAGCTAACAAGGAAAAGCTCTACATAACTTTAGGCTATTTGCATTACACCTGTGTCATAAAATGTGTTCATATTTTGCAAAATCAGATTATTTTATTATTTCTGTGTGTTCAATATACAAAACATCAATGTCCACAACCTTTACTCAGCAACTTAAATTAAACAAATTACACAAAGAAAGCTCCAGTAAACAACAAAAAGAGGGAAGATAGGAAGAAAAAAGAACAAATATTTGAAGGTCATCACTTCTCACAGATAAATTAGTTAAAACACAAGTTTTTTCCCTTTCTTTTTTCTTGCAAATTTTTACCCTCACTAGTTATGGGACAAGAAACATTTGAGGAAGAACTAATTCATTCTGATAAAATGTATTCAAATAACTAGCAACAAGAAAAAAAATTTATCCCGAGAAAGGCATGCACAGAAAGCCACAGCACGTTGTGAGGCTGATCTCAAAGAAAACATAAAATAATTTATTTGAAAACAGTTGTCAGATGGAAAAGTTTTCAAATAAAAAGACAAAAAAAAAAAAAAACCAAGACACAGCATTCACATTATAAAGTACTAGCTACCATTTTTTAGGAATTATTCAATAAAAACACTTCATTGACAAAACTTTAGAAAAACTACAATTTTTTTCACTAACCTACTTGCAGAGTCTGTTTTGAAAAAAAAAAAAAGTAGTAAGAATTGGAAAGGAAACAAGCAGTAGAAAATCAGATCTTAATCTATAATAGTCTAAGCAGCAACTTTACAAAATAAGTAAAAACTCCATAAGCTCATCCAGTAATTTATTTTTATCACAGATATGGGCAGATTCACTTCTGCATTTTCCTCCACCAATTTTAAAAAGTTTTTTAGCATAATCTATAAGTAAGTACCATCCAACCAGTATATTGTTTTGTAAAGCAAATTCAAAGAGGTAAGACTCTGCAGCAGTGCACGGTCCTTGCCTAGCTACAGGAATGATATTCAGGTAATTGGAAACATAAAAGTATAGTTTGCACGTCCAACTATTACTGAGCACACAAATAGTTGATATTTCTTTTTGCATAGCTATGTTTTAATTGTTCCTTTAATAACAGTAAGTGTCCATGCAAATTATGTCTGCCTAGTTTATGTACCTGGCATAGAAAAAGAAAAAAGATCCTATTTATCACAAATTCCAAATCCGTTACTTGTTATTTGATCATGTTAACTGTTAAAATAAACATACAGGTCACAAGGTTTTGCATTTGTGATATGAGTCATTTATAAGCCAAACCTGATGGTTAGGCATGCATTCATCAAACATCCAGCAGTCATCAGGAAGAACTGAGTTTAAAAATGTTAGGATTATTAAGCTATTTAATCAATTATAAAAGCTTAAGAAACCAGGAATCTGGAGAGGTAACCATATTCTGAAGCTCCTAAAACTATCCCAATTCTATTATAAAGCTCGAAGTAGTTTGACAAACTTAATTTCTAGTTTGCATTTCTGTATCTTGGTACAACCCTTACAGCAATTACTTCCAAAAATGAACTATTTTGAATCCATAAATATTGAACTGAAAAGTGACCTGAATTCATCCTGTAGGCATTCCTCTCTCACACTAGACTCACAGTGTGCAAAAATGTCTTGGAATAATTGAAGAAGGAAAAAAAAAAAAAAGACAGTATATTTCTCATTTTTATTTCCAACCCACGTTTCAAGAGGTTTTCCTTTCTTTTTAATGAAAACACAGGTATGAAATCCTTAGTACAAGCTGGGAGCAGCATGTAACAGCCTACAGCAATAGCAAGTCAGACCTACCTAGTTTTTCACAGTTGCCAACAGTAGAGATCTAGCAAAAAAATGTAGGGGTAGCTTATAATTATACTTTTCCAGAATATCACCTCAGTCCTCAGAAATGCAAAGATCAAGGAATCCTTAGACAAAGAGGATATGCATGCAGGACAATCAGGTGATCAGGCCCAGTCAGCATGGGCTCATGAAAGGCAGGTCCTGCTCAACTAACCTCATCTCATTCTATGATAACGTGACCTGCTTAGTGGATGAGGGAAAGGGTGTCAAAGGCTTTACTAAAATCCAGGTAAATAACATCCATAACCTTTCCCACAGCATTCTCCTGGAGAAACTGGCTGTTCGTGGCTTGGATGGGTGTACCCTTTGCTCGGTAAAAAACTGGTTGGATGGCCAGGCTCAAAGAGTTGTGGTGAACAGAGTTAAATCCAGTTGGTGGCCAGTCTCCTGTGGTGGTCCTCAGGGCTCAGTATTGGGGACGGTTCTCTTTAGTACCTTTGTCAATGACCTGGACGAGGGGACCAAGTGCACCCTCAGTAAGTTTGCAGGCAACACCAAGTTGGGTGGGAGCATTGATCTGCTTGAGGGTAGGAAGACTCTACAGAGGGACCTGGACAGGCTGTACCGATGGGCCAAGGCCAATGGTACGAGGTTCAACAAGGCCCAGTACCAGGTCCTGCAATTGGCTCACGACAACCCCATACAACACTACAGGCTTGGGGAAGAGTGGCTGGAAAGCTGCCCAGCAGAAAAGGCGCTGGGGATGCTGGTCAACTGCTGACTGAATAGGAGTCAGCAGTGTGCTCAGGTGGCCAAGAAGGCCAATAGCATCCTGGTTTGTATCAGAAATAGTGTGGTGAGCAGGACTTGGGAAGTGATCGTAACCCTGTACTTGACACTGCTGAGGCCCCACCTTGAGTACTGCATTCTGTTTTGGACCTCTTGCTACAAGACAGACATTGAGGTGATTGAGCATGTCCAGAGAAGAACAACAAAGATGGTGAAGAGTCTAGAGCACAAGTCTTACAAGGAGCAGCTGAGGGAACAAGGGTTGATTAGCCTGGACAAAATGAGGCTGAGGGGATACCTTATTGCTCTCTACAACTACCTGAAAGGAGGTTGTAGAGAGGTGGGAGTCAGTCTCTTCTCCCAGGTAACAAGGGACAGGACAAGAGGAAGCTGCTTCAAGTTGCGCCAGGAGAACTTCAGATTGGATATTAGGAAAAACGTCTTCACAGAAATGGTTATCAAACATTGGAACAGGCTGCCCAGAGAAATGGTTGAATCACCATCCCTGGAGGTATTTAAAAGATGTGATGCTCAGCATCATGTCTAGAAGTGGACTTGGCAGCGTTAGGTTAATAGTTAGACTTTATGATCTTCCAACCTAGACGATTCTATGATTCTATATTATTGCATTTTGTGGATTTTGTAGGCCTTTAATATCCAAAACATTTCACAACGAAGCATTCTACATCTAACAATATGCTAAGTGATATATCTCCTTCTGTATGTTTTGAATATTTCACATTTTAGTTTCATCTGACATCTCATGTGCACGCTGGGAACAGTTGTCTGTTCATATTTACCTTCAGACCACACATGACTTACAGATCTCTATTGCGGCGTCCCGCAGTCATCTCTTTTCTAAGCTGAAGACTCCTAGTGTCCTCACAGAAAATCCCTTCCATAGTTCTGATCATCATTGCATCCTATTTCTGGATCTTTACCAGTTCCAACAAATTACTTGTAGTCAGGGGAAAAGGGTGCCAAAGCTGTAATCACTATTGAAGATGCAAGTAAACCATGAATTCACACAATGGTCTAACAACATTCTCAAATTTGGCTTTAGACCATGGAGACCAGAAAGCAGTTTGGCCTAGATCTCAGTTTTTAAAACGCTAACTTATAACACCAAGAAGTTCAGAAAAATACACATTGCTAATGCAGCCTATAGTATTTCTATGGATACAAACAACAGATGGTGGATGTGAACTGCTTCCTGATTAAGCACTTTCAAACAGTTTTGCCAGGTCTGTCATTCCTGCCAATACCTATTTCTCAAAAAACCCTCCCGAACTATATGGCATGTTATTAACTGCCTTTACAGATGTCCTCCCAAGAGATACACTTACACCCTGGATTTCACAACTCCTTAACATCAAAACACACATATTCTATATGCTATAGTAACCATAATAGTATTTTTCACAAGCTACCACTACATGGCAAATCTTTCAATCAGATCCAGAAAAAGGACAGGACAAAAAACCTGTAAATGAGACTCTATATCCTGAGAGACAGAAAGATACACTTTTCCCCCTTAACACTGCTTATGGCACACCTGAAACTATATTTCTGCACCTGTGGTAAGGTCTAGCTACTATTAACCTTCACAGTGAGCCTTTACCCTCTCATAAAAGATTTGGTAATTTAAAGATGTCATGCAGTTCACCTGCACTTACACCTTGTTCTATATTACCACAGACGCAATACCTAGTGGCCAGGGAAGAGTCATGCATGTCTTGTCTTTCTGCTGCTATGACTGAAAGTATGCACACTAAAGTGAACCACATGATCAAAAGCACGTGCACAGTGTTGTCATACCGCACTTCTGTGGTCTGCTACAATGCTTACAGCAGGGGAGAAAGTATCATTTGCTCAGCTTGCGTAACCAAAAGCCTCCTCACTCCAAACTGATCACAGGCCACTGAAATGGCATATCATTTAATATCAGAGTGACACCACTTAAAATGAACTCACAGACTGGTATCTGGGACCATATGGCTCTAATCTATAATACTGTAAGAGACAAAAGGAGCAAGAAGAAAGAATCAACATTGTGCCTCTGCTGAACTTGCAGCTCTAGCATGTCGTATCACTTTGCAATGCAAAAAGTCTGATGAAAAGTAAACTATACAGCTAACATTTTTATCTCGATAAATCCAAAAGTCATTTCCACAGAGACAAAAGAACATTATGAGCTTAGAAGTTTCACCAACTCAAACATAAGCCATATCTGCAACCCTGAAGGTGACAAATCAGTTAAGAAAAAGTTTCTCCCCTATTATTATCTAATATTATTCCAAATTTTAGATATTTTTACTGACCTCAGTTTTTAAATATTTGTCATAATTTATTTAAATCAAATACTCCAAATACTTCCATCTAAAATCAGACTCAAGCATGATGAGTTTGATTCCTAAAACTTAGGGAGTTTCTTAAACACTTTGATTTCTATGCCTATATTCATAGCTCAACTTACAGACTTCTACACTTTTCCCCAATTTTAATTTTAGTTTTAGATCAAAATTGCCCTCTTTTTCTCAAAACAGTTTATGACTGTAAACAATTTATCCACCTCCAAAGCCATAGATTCATTTACAACTCTAGCAACTTATAAATTATGTTTTATGCAAAGAAATAAACTGGGAAAATGAAACAAACCCGGCCCAACAAAGTAATTTTTATCATACAGCGTCTATTATGAACACGAGCAGTTATCTAGGCCTTCTTAGAGAAAGATCACCCCCTAATAACTAGCATTTTAATTTTATTAGACAAACCCATCAGGAAACCATCAGTCTACTGAGCTAAATCACAACAGCCTCAATGAGTGATTCTGTATTTTGCAGGCAAAAATGTCACAAGGGAACTGGAACATATTTTGTTTGTGAAACTCCCCTATAATATCTGCAACAGTCAATGAAGTATCCTGTCATGTCTGAGAATCACAAAGTGAAACTGATTAGACACTGAAATATTTTCAATATTCATCCTCACAAGAACATGTTTTGAATTTTTACTCTTGTAATTTTAACATCTTAAATTAAAAATGCTGACAATTTTTCTAATCTGTTGTTAATCATAGGACAGTATACCCTAAAAACCGAGGACAAAGTATACTGTCCCGCAAATGATAGATGTAAACAGAATTAAGGATAAAAACGACTGCTTGCATAAGTCAGTAGTAGGACTACTCACATGGACAAAGTTAACTTACCCACTATGTATAACAACACAATTTTAAACAGGCGAAATAAATTTGGAGCAAAATGCAAACCTACAACAGAATGAATTGTGATATACAATGCCACATAAGAAAACTGAAATGCACCCTAACTCTTTATATACCTAAACTACAGTAAGAGTTTAAAATGCACTCTGGACTTCAGATCAGCAAGTTGTTATGAACACCTTCATTATGTCACTTATTACTCAACAATTACTGTCTTCCAAGTACAAAATACTGCATTTCTTGAAAATACCTTAGAGTCAGTCTATGAATCTAAATTAAAATCAACAAAAGAACTCAACACATCACTTGTTCGAGATACAAAATATTAAGCTATCAAGGGACCATGGAGATTTTTTACTAGGTAACTATTAAAATCTTAACATTCCAGTACATCATCTTTAGAACCATTCATGTGATCGTTCAGAGAACCTGAAAATACCTTGTATTAGCAGAATTACAGTAAAACACGCTATCTTTGAAGCTCTATGTATACTAAAAATGTGTTTCAAGACATATTAAGGGAGAGTTATTTATATTGGTGTGTAGTAGCATAAAAATAACACCTCCATAAAACAGATTTGACCAAAACTGACACCACCATATACCCCATTCACATTCTGTTCAGCATCATCTGATGAAACATATCCCAGCAAAAGACACCTACAGAAAAAACTGAACATTTCAAAGTGGATTAACTGCAGAACTAGGTAGACCAATCAAGAGCTGTTTAAACTGAGAAAGTCCTAAACCTACTCAAATATTTTTTAATAAAGTTAGGTATAAAATCACCATTTTTTTTTAAATAATTACAGTGCTTGTTCCTGATAGCTTAGAAAGAGTCTAATAATTAGCACTTGACAGCATAATTTTCTGATTTGAATGCATTACTGTCATAACTGTGCATTTAGATCTGGTGCAGAACTGTTTACCCGATTTGTTTAGAAATCAGGCCAATAGATACAAAATTCTGTTCTCAATACTCATCAATAGTTAAGGATTAAAAATTACAAGACATCAATTTTTTTATACATCATACTTACTGTTAAAACAAACAAAAAAAGAAAACAAATCAGATTTTTTTTTTAAACACTCATATACATATCATTTCCCTCATATACATTGGCTCTAACTCTGACCCAACAGCTATTTAATCATGTCTGCTTATTCAGATGAGACACACTGTTTCCTAGGTCAGTCCCTAGAAAGGAAATTCCTCTTATACCCATCTGTATCTGCACCTAGCTAAAAGAAAACCATTAGTTGCCACCAATCAATAAAATCAGCACCACTCCAAATCAACGTTGAGAATATGATAAGCATGACTGGCAGTGGGTCAATTTACCCTCCTTTCAAGTACTGAAAAGCAAATCATGCTTGTGTTTGGAAGGCACTTTCGTGAAGCAATACCATCCGCTAGTTATCACAGTTCAAGGAAAAATAAGGGTAGAGCCCAAGACAAATTTTATACCACAGTCATTTTCACACTCTCGGCTCATTAAGAATGTGAACAACAAAAAAAATCCACAACACTGTAGGGTGACAAAAAATAGCCTGTCTTAGGCTGCCAGTATATTTCTTTCTTGTGGAAAGTGTTTCAGCTTAAAAAACTATTGGTTTAGTAGTCACCAGGTGACTTCTGTTGCTGCTGTTGCTAATGTCTCAGAAAACTGAGTGCAAAGACTCATAAATCTGCAGTTTAATAATATAAAAAGTAAGTGCTGTTTACACTCTGATCTAGTATAAATCTTTAGAAAACACACGGACACCTAGTATTTTTTTCTAACACAATTAACCTAGCAGAAAAAACATTTTACATACACTTCTCATTTCAGACTGCCAGTTATAATCAACTGCAGGAGAGAGAAGGCTCATTAACAGAAGGCTATTAACACGGCATCAAGCCCTGATCCCGTAGCGGGCTCTGAAAGCGTGGAGCACTGTAACCACCGGCGGGCAGATGTGGAATCGGCGCTTAACGCAGTACTTTAAACAGAAGACAGCTTTACAGCCTTTTCCTGACACTTACAAACTTCCAGGAGAGCCGTAAGGACATGCAGAAAGGAGCGAGCCGCATCCCTGCGGCTGCGCCTCCTAAGAAAAAGGCTGTTTGGGAAGTCCACGGGATTCCACCAAGGCCCAGAAAGACGCGGAGAGAGGCGAAGCTGTGTCCCGCTCTGCCCATCCGCTCACTCCCAGCACCAGGGGAAACCGCCGGCTCTCTCCGGGAGAGCTTCCACCGACTGCCCTGACCCACAACCGCCGGCCACAAACGGGAACACGAGACGTGTTTTTCCGACACCTGCCGGTTTCGTTTCCCTCCCGCCGGTCCCAGCCGCCACTCGCAACGCAGAGCCCCCGCACCGCTTCCCCCCACAGGCCCCTTACGGCCTGTCCCGGCGCTGTCAGCCCGGCCAGCCGCTGCCCCACCGCCGGCACCCGCCGCGGCTCCACGCTCCCAGCCCGGGCCGGCCCGACCCCGTTTCCCCCGGCTCTGCCCCGCCTCATCGCCCTTTCCCTCTCGTCCGCCCCGCCCTTACCATACCCTCCCGCTCGCCCCCGGCCCACCCACACCCCGCACCCTCTCTCCGAGCCGGCAGGCCGCCCTCCCCACGCCGCCACCGCCTCCTCCTCCTGCCCACCGCCCAGCCCGGAGCTCGCCCCGCACCTGTCCGTGAGAGGCTTAAGCGAGCAGCAGCCAAAGGAAAGCGAGGATGAGGGGGAACGAGCGGCAGTGCAGCTTCGCTTCGCTTCCCCCCCTCGGGGGTTTTCCTCCCCGTGCCCGTGGGACGCCCCGTTCCCTGCGCGGATGACAGCTGCCGGCTGCGCATGCGCACATCCCTCCGCGCACGCACGGGGAAGAGCGGAGGCCCCGGCGGGTGAGGGGGAGAGAGAGAGAACACGTGACGGAGGAGG